>NC_020494.1:18776182-18802467 GCF_000184155.1 Fragaria vesca subsp. vesca | reverse complement strand
CGCACTCTTGAGGGCACCAGAAAGCTTAATGAACCATTGGCGTGAAGCTTGCTTTAACCCATAGAATGATTTATGCAGCTTGCAAACTCGTGTCTCCCCCTTTCGACCAAAACCAGGAGGAAGATTCATGTAAACATCCTCATATAAATCACCATTAAGAATGCATTATTGACATCCAACTGATGAAGATGCCAGCCACGCAGGGAAGCAAGACTCAAAAGAACACGTACTGCAGTGAGTTTGGCTACAGGAGCAAATGTCTCACGATAATCAATCCCTTCAACCTGATTGTAACCCTTAGCAACAAGGCGAGCTTTGTACCGCTCAATGCTCCCATCTGGATTGTATTTAATCTTGTATACCCACTTGCAACCAATAGGCTTCTTGTGAACTGGAAGAGACACCAAACTCCAAGTTTTGTCGTCTTGGAGAGCTTGAATTTCACGTTGCATGGCAGCACGCCACTGCGGGTCTAGGACAGCTTCAGAGAAAGAGGCAAGTTCTCGATGCACAGTCATATTAGTGGTAAAGGCTTTATGGCTAGTGGAAAGTCTATCATAAGACAAGACATGTGATATAGAATGAGGAGTACCGGAGGGACTAACCTTGCTTGGAGAAGACGACGGAACAGTACGAGAGGGGAGGGCTGCTTCAATGTGAAAGCCCTGCAATGTGGTCGGCAGCTTGGTAGGACGAGTAGAGCGGCGGACCGGTTGAGGGACTGGCACAAGTTGGGCAGTGGTGGAAGGCAGAAGAATGGGTGGTGATGGATTAGGAGTAGCAGCGGAAGAAGATGGAGCGCCTGAGGGCACATCAGAAGTGCTAGAGGGCGCACGGGCTGGCGCGTCAGGAGCGCTCGGCTGCGTGGGGGTAGGAGCAGCAGGGGTGCTCGGTGGCGCGCTGGAGTGCGTGGGATTGTGCGCGGCAGGAGCGCTGGAAGGTGCAGGATTGGGCTCTGAAGGAGAAGACGAAGGTGAGGGAAGACCAGTTTGGTGAGTGGTGGAAGTAGAATCAAGATCGAAAAGATATGGTGAGGAGAGAGATATGGATGGACCCAGATTTGTTGATGATGGACCTGGATTTGTTGACTTGGCCTGATATGGAAACACACTTTCATGGAATATTACATCCCGTGAGACAAAGACTTTCTTGGCCTCCAAATCATAAACCTTATACCCCTTTTGCCCATTAGGATATCCAAGGAATATACATTCAGTGGATCTCGGATCAAACTTGCTTGGACGTGAAGGATGAGTAGAGGCAAAACAATGGCAACCAAAAACCCTTAAGTGAGAATAATTAGGTACCTGGTGAAAGAGCATTTCGAAGGGTGTTTTCCCATGAAGAATTGGAGTAGGAGTGCGGTTGATTAGGTAAGAAGCGGTGAGAATGGCATCCCCCCAAAACTTTTTAGGCAGATGAGCTTGGAAAAGAAGAGAACCGGCAACATTTAACAAGTGTCGGTGCTTGCGCTCAGCAACACCATTTTGTTGAGGTGTGTTGACGCAGCTAGTTTGATGAATGATTCCCTTAGATGAATAAAAAACTGGCATTTGAAACTCAAGACCGTTATCACTAGGAACAATTTTGACTCTTGTTTCAAACTGAGTTTCGACTAAATAAATGAAGTTGACAAGTAAGGTTCGAGTTTCAGATTTGTGTTTCATGAGATAGACCCAGGTACCTCAAGAATAATCATCAACAATAGTTAAGAAATATTGGGCACCCGATATAGAAGGGACATGGTAGCCACCCCAAATGTCAACATGAATCAATTTGAAACAAGACTTGTTGAAAGTAGTACTTAAAGGAAAAGGTTGTCTAGTTTGCTTAGCCAAAGGGCAAACCGAACAGTTATTAGCATCACAATTTGTGTTTGTAAGAAAGGAAAATAATGAAAATACTTTGCTGGAAGGATGTCCAAGTCTTTGATGCCACAGAATAGGTGATGAAGCACGAACCACATTGCATGTTCCTTTCTGAGATGAACTGAAGCAGTAGATGCCCTCCCTCTCAGTTCCCATCCCAATCATCTTCCCCGATCGTAGGTCCTGTATGGCACAAACTTGTCTTAGAAAAATTGTAATGAAAAACGAGTCAAAAGCCAACTTGCTTACAGAGATCAGGTTTAGGTAAAAGGATGGGACACAAAGAACATTACGAAGGACTAATTGGGAGGACAATGTGACTGATCCTATATGTGTGACATGAGCAGATGAACCAGAAGGTAATTTGACTGTGTGATTAAAAGCGGGTTTTAAAGTAGTAAGATATCGTGAGTGACAAACTATGTGATCACTCGCACCACTGTCAATAATCCATAATGGTTCTTGTCCATTGCATGAGAGTGCAGCAGCCTTACCAGACAATTCCTCATAGTTTTGAATGTTACCAGGCTGTCCAACTTGATTTGCTGTTGCATTCTTGGCTTTGCTCAACAAGGTCAATAACTGGTCACACTCTTCAGCAGAGAAGGGCAAGCCATTCACACCTGTACTGAAATCGCTTGGCGTCATGACATGGTTGCTCCTGGATTGAAACGACCCAGCACCCAAGGCAGCCTTCCTGCGACGACAATATTCGTACGTATGACCCTTAAAATTGCAATAGGTGCACTTGAGATGTGCCCTACAATTTTTGGTGCTATGATTGTCTCTATCACATTTTGCACACTTCGGTTTCTCTCCTGTGCGAGTTTCTTGATCATGGCTTCGCACTGCTAGGGCTGAAGACTCAGCAAGGGCTACTGCTTTCTTTTCTTGTTCAAGACTGTGGATAGCAAACGCAGTTGATTCGGCAGGCGTTACTGTCTTCCCAGCAACTTCGGCTTGCTTCTCATGACGCAAGGCAAAAGCATATGCCTTATTTAAGCTTGGAAGTGGCTCTAATCCGATGACATGACTTCTGATATTGGCAAAGTTTTCGCTGAGCCCCATCAAGAACTTCATAGTTTTCTGCGTTTCCAGATAACCTTTGATTTCTGCTGCAGCCTCACAGCTACAAGGAGGAAACGCACAAAGTGCGTCTTTTTCATCCCAAAGGGCCTTCAGTTTTGTAAAGAAGGACGTGACAGATGATGTGCCCTGCTCACAATCATGTATTGCATTCTCTATATGGAACAACTGAACAGTATTAGTATGTGAAAACCTTTCTTGCAATTCAATCCACATACCTCTTGCAAGTTTGCAATGGACTACACTGTCCGCAATTGGCTTTGACATGGATGCCAACAGCCAAGTCTTAACCAAAATATTGCAACGGTCCCATTGCATTTGCTCTTCAGGGTTGACAATTGGTCTGGTGAGGGTTCCATCAACAAACCCTTTCTTGTTCTTGATAGTTAGAGCCATAATCATGGATTGAACCCAAGCTATGTAATTGTCTTCCATCAATGGTTGTGACACAAGCACTGCACCTGGTTGATCTGAATGATGAAGATAAAGTGGATGGTTTGAATTCTCCCATGGGTCTGGGGTTCTTGCATTGGTAGAGGTTGAATCTATTTTCTGAAGGACTAACTTGCCTTCGGCATTGGTGTTGATATCATCTCCTGCCATTGTTGTTATAGGATTTTGATAGGTGTTTAGGTCTCAGAATCGATGCTCTGGTACCATAAAGAAAGTGATATTGTGAAGAACTAATTTTCTTGATTAACTTTTAACAGTTTGTACAACATATATACACATCTATCAAGCTGTCTAGATCCACAATTCTAGTTGTACTAGGACTGAATAAGGTAAGACTAGATTTTCCCTAATGTGAGAAGATTACATCAAACTAACAGGGATACCAATCCTAATTACTTAGGATTGCTTCCTTCCACGTCTTCAATACTCACAATGTTCATCACTTGCCATACTCTCCAAAGAAAGTTCATCTACTACTTCCAAGTCATGTATCTAGCTGCATGCCTGCATAGGGATCGAACTGAAGTTGTGCATCTGCTGCCGCCGGTTTATGGTGTTGCATTTCCTATATCCTATTCTGCACTAGATAGGGAGGAATCTGTCCATCATTTCTTGAAGTGTCAATTGTGGCCAGAAGAGATTGATGAAGAAAGTGGAACTGAAAAACAGCTTAATTTTATAATTTAGTTGGAGTTTTCTTAAGCCCCATAAGCTTTGGGCCACCCACCTTAAGGAGTATGGCTGAGACCACCCTCCTTGCTTAACTTTGTTCAAGATTTGATAAAGTAAGGTCACCAAGACTGTCCAACACATCAATATTTGGGCATTCACATTGTTCTTGTACATTACTTCTCAGAAGCTTGTTGGGCTTTCCTTGTTGGTTTTCTTACATAGATTTCGATGTCTTCTGAATTATAATTTGATTTATCAGATGATATCAAAGTATTAAACATGTTGTAACCAAAAAAAAAAAAAAAAGTAATTAAACATGTCCATGTGAGAAACTAGATCTGATCTCAATGTGGCAAAGCTGCATGCCTGCATGCCTCTGTTGAAGCATAATAGCCATGTGACATGTGCAGCAGCAGCACAGCAGCTAATATAATTATAAACGAAGAAGAAGGCCTCGACACTTTCTCCTCTATCCAAGCCAACATCAAAATCAAGTGCGTGATCACATGAATACTGCTGCTACGAACCATGAGGAGTGTCTATACTTTCATTATTAAAGTGAACAAACTTCATGATCATATGGTGTGGCTGAGATCCTGAGATGAACGAGATCATGCAGAAGACAAAACAAAATGTCATAGGAACTTGTTTTGATTTTTGAAATTCCACTTTGGATTTTTAGCCATGGCATTGTTTCAATTGCAGCACTAGTGAAAGTGCTGGTGTAGCTTCAACAGTTATACACTTATTGGTGTTATAAGTAGGAAGAACACAACTCCAGAGACGCCAAGATATGGATAAAGTCACCACACTGTAATAAAGTAACTGTTTATATGCTCATTTCATGAAGACAACTAGGATACTCCGGATACAATTTTTTGATTTCAAGTAAACAGTACAAGATCACACACATTATATATCAACAGTGCCAATGATTTATCATGTTACTTTGCTGGCTTCAATAATTTACGACAAGTACACTTGGAAACTAGCCGTTTTCATTGACTCGCATACGGGGCAAACACTGATGAACTCATCACAGTCCTTACATAAACAGAGGTGCCTACAGGGCATCAACAAGATAGACACCTCCTTTGCTCGGCATGCTTTGCATGCTCTGCAATCCATTTGCTCCTTCAAACCTAGGTAATTCTTCGACACAGACTTCGCTGGCACACCTTGAACAGCGAGGTAGTTATTTGGATCAATGTATGAGGCAGTGTCATCAACTTCACTGTCTCCAAAACCCTCCTTCCCTAGGTCAGCACCCTGTGAAATTGCTTGCTGGAGGTTGCTCTTCAGGACATTAACAACCGACTCATTGTACTTGGCTCTGTAATGCCAATTCTGGGCTTCGACAGCTACCTGTCTTATTCTATCAACCAATTCTCGGTTCTTACGGTTCATGGTCTCAATCTCTAAGTCTTTCTCCCGTAGCTTTTTGTCTACACCTTTCTCTATAGCAGTAAGGAAAGAAGCCATATGTCTCTGCTTCATGTCTCTTACCCCCTTTGCCATGTGTTCCTCCTGTTTGATGAGCAAGCAAACAACAGTACCAAACTATCAGACTACAGATCAATCAATTGCACTGGTCATCAGAAATATGTTATGATGTTCGCACACAAATCCTTGACAAGTTGATATATACTACCTAACATGATCATCCTTCAAAGACCATATGGTATCCATCCAGGACACCAAAATGAAAATGACCAATTTCTGTTAAACTGGAACCGTTGGAATAGACTGTTTAGTATTCAAATGGGTATCCAGCATATGATTAAATCATGTGTAGACTTGTAAACAATGAATAGTCTGTGATGATCATCATCAACAGACATAGTTAGAAGCATCAGTGAGCATTGAGATGAGTAAACTTCCAAATTGTATGCCTACATAGTGAAGAGAAGTGACAGGAATTAACAGGAATTATGAGAATATGACTATGCCTCATCTGTATTAATATATAAATCTGTCACCAACACTGGTTCATGATTATTCAAACATTTATTGATTTCGTTTCTAAAAGTCAAAACAAAAAGACAATAGATGGGGAATTATGAACAATAAATATTTCAAATAAATACCTGAATTTTGATGTACTGATCAAATTCTTCCTTTTGCCGATCAAGCTCGGTCCTAATATTGTCCCCTAGGGATAGTATCATCGACGGTGCTGCTGTCATACTTCCACTGGCAGAGGTAACAGATGAGTTTCGCTCATCATCATCATAAGATAGTCTTAAACCTGTTGATACATGGTTCGGGTTTGGAATGCTAACTGAGCGATCAGCTTCATCTTGACAAACATTATAGTTCAAAGAAATTTGAAGCTTCTGCTGTCTTGAGATATCTTCAACTTCCCTGGTTCGTTTATTAGGCCGAAGCATGGGTGTGATATGCTCAGTTCCAAAATAATTCACTGGATCAACATTACATCCAGCTGATACTGCAAAAAGAATTAAAAAATCATTCTTCTATAAATGGGATCTCTGATGCTGAAAAGAAAAAAGATTTGATTACATTGCAACACCAACAGCAGAAGGGGAACTTACCATTTCCAAACAATTGCAGCTGATTTGCAGCATTTGGTGGATAGGGGAAGCGGTTTTCATCCACGAAAACAGGTAGCATGGAGTTAGCATTGTTGCCCCCCAACATCTTATATGAGAAGCTAACCTACCTCAAGGATTATGCTTTGCACAAGTGTTGGTAAAATAAGCAAGACTTCCCCTGAAAAGGACAAAGAGGAAACATTAAATCCTATATCATGAGAAGCTGGCAATGGCGAAAAACCTTACGCTTTAAAAAGAAGCCAAGGTAGCAAAAATACAAATCAACCAAAAGTTTTAACCAATTCAGGAAATAATCTATTAAAAGGCATCTAGGGGTCAAACCCTAACCATAAGAGGGGCTTGTACAATTATAATTCTAGTCCAAGTTACAAGCACACACGTGAATTCATGTTTTATCTTTGAGCAAATACCATGAGAAAATGAATCTCACATAAACAGAATGTGGGATATGCTTTTGAAAAGCGATACGTGAGGTGGTAAGTCGGTTAGTGAAAGCAAGAAAGGACATAAATGATAGCTTAAACAAATACTTCATATAGATCTTTTGGATTCATTTCAGAAACCCAGAGCTTTCATGGAGTAATGTAGAAGATAACAAGGATAGGATTAACCTATAAACAAGGAATAATAGGTAATCCATAAACCACAGCCAGTCCAATGCATATTGATTTGAATAAACACAAACGATATAATGTAGGTAATATATCATGCAAGGAAACAGACCAAAACAATAAATCTCCTTATATTTAGTCAAAAATTTAATTTCATAAGAGCTAGCATCTGTATTTATTAGGTTGATCTTGCATATAACAACATGTAGCCCCTCAGATAGCTACCGTTATAAAAAAAAAATTCACTTGAGTTGAACTACCTATTACGTTAGGATCAACAGCCCAATATGGAACACAACAGTATTTATTGTCGTTTATTATATAACCCTACACAAATACTGCAAGACTATGCTCGAATGCACGTGCAGAAGCTTGCAAGAAGATACGAAAGAATGCACAATATCTAATCCTATACCAATTGCACACAAAATCAAACTCCTCATGATTAGAACAAGACACCGACATGCACCACAAGCATGCAACGCAAGTCTCAGTAGTTCAGTTCAGCTGAAAACCTAGAACATACAACCCATACAATATAAATCTGATATAATCATTAATCGGCACATGCATCCCTAAATCTAAAATCCTTAACTAGCAAATCATCATCACCATCAACAATATACCACAAGGCCTCCTGATACATCTCTGTTAGGAATTAGAAAACAACATAAAACTCTAGACCTGATCGGAACCACGTTCAACCAAAAAAACAAAAAAATCAATCACACAGACTCCAGCTCAAACAACGGCATTTACCAACAATAACTGCAACAATAGACACACTGCACACCAGAACTAGATCATATCATATGATCGATTCATATAACCAAGCTCAACTCATAATCAGAGCTGCTATGTCAAGTTAATCATTTTAAAAGTACTCAAGACTTCTTTTTTCAGATTCAGAGCTTATCGAATCCTGAAAACCAGCATCACAAGAAGATATGCAGCATCTAAAAAATCCAAAAAAATCAAAACTTCAGATCTTTTCCAATCAAAAAGAAAAGAAAAAAAACAAATCTTGAGCATAGCAGATTAAGCAAGTTACCTCAGCACCCCAAACCCACTATAACCCAAGTTTCAACAGCTAATCCAGATCCTGCAATCACAACCCAACTCAAATCAGACCCAGAAAAACCCAAAGGTTCAATCTTTTTCCAAACAGTGAGTCCAAAAATCCATACCTCAATCAAATGTACTGCCTTTTTCAGATAAGAACACCACAACAATTGTTGACGATCTATCAAAGATATGATCTATCAAAATATACAAGACCCAACAGAGAGCAGAGATGAGAAGAAAGATGCAATCTTTGGGAGAGAGAAAGAGAAAGAGATCGATCTCAGAAAACGGGTCACCCAAGAAAAGAGTGAAGCTTTTCTTTTTTATTGATGAAAGAAGAAGAAGAAGAAGGAAGAAGAAGAAGAAGAAGAAGAGAGATATATCAATGTCACAAAGCATCGGTTCTTGTGGTTACGCAAACCATTTTCGGTTTTTTTTTTTTACCTTTCACAGTTTCACCTCCCCCAGAAAAAGTTAAATTTTGAAAGTTTTACCTTTGAGGTTTGTGTCGTTTGGATTGGTTCACTTGTTTGAGCAGTTCTTCAGACTCTTCTTTTACTTTTTTACCAGTGTTCCTCCTCCTTGTTTTACTTCTTGTTTTACTTTCTTTGCCACCACAAGTTTTACTACCTTATTTACTGGACTTTAATTACCTTTCCTTTCTTCGACTGTTGAACAGGCCAGTCCTCACTAACAGCCATTCCTAAAAAAAATTAATTGCCGCAATAAATTTAGCTTGGAAATAACGATGCCAACAATTACCCTATTTAATGGTTTTTTTACTTTTTTTTTTTTCAATTTTTGATTTCCCAATGTTTGCAAAATGCAGGCTAACAGAACAAAACGTCATTTTCAGTTTTTCATGACCAATGGCCAAGGGTAAGGTCTTCTCAAACCGTCATCACTTGACTGTTCGATATGTTCGATCAGTTAATAAGAGAATATTATAGACACATTCACACACTCAAGATACTTCCTTCGTCGGATCACATAATTTTGTAACGTTGTAACTTATCGAGTGGTCCAACGGCCTAACTCATGTCGGAGCACAAAACTTGTAGGTGGTATGGTAATATCACAAGCATTTTGTTTTGTTTTTTTGGTTTTTGGGATTAATAATTATTTGGTGGGAGGGGAATAATAATAGTGGTGGTGATGGTGGTGTGGGTGGGTAGTGGGTGCGAGACGGAGGCCCATTAGTCAGAATTATAAATATAAAAGCGGGAAATACGTCTCATGACTCATGCCTCTGATCTCCTCTATGGAGAGGTGGGCCCCACCCGCTTTGTTTGTTGGCGGGTAATTTTTGGCGGGTGAGCGGAGAACGGAACGGACAGAGGGGATGGAGCCATCGGATCCCGTCATTTACGGGAATTCGAGACCAACAACACGGATTTAGAGGGTGTATTTATTTTTTTAATCACTAATTAGGTTTTATTAGCTTTTAGTGCATCGTTTGTGTGATAACAATTAGGAACGATGGTAACAATTAGGTTTAAAGAACCCTTTCAAAAAAAATTAGGTTTAAAGAAGTAATTGAAAATAAATTAGGTGAAGAAATTGAAAAGAAATTAGGTTTAAAGAGGTTGTATGTGAAACCAATAACAATTTAAAACTGGTTTATAGTGTAACGATTAACTTACGATGCGATGAATTTGTTGTTGAATAAGAAAGTTTGCGAGATAATAACGTAATATGTGAGACTGATGTTATTTTAAATTGGTGAGAGTTATAGATTTCAATGTTATTATTAGTTAGACTCAATTTATGGGTGAAATAATGAGAAAAGTTTTATGAGCGAAAATGCATACAATTAAAATTACTATTAGAGCTAACATGAAATATCGATTCAGGTAAAGTTTTAATCAAACGACTCATAATCGTTTGCTTTGAGTATCACCCAAATTTGATCCCGGACATGTGAAACAAATTCATCTACACTGTACATGACAAACACCCAAATGACCAAATTAAACAAACAAATCTGCCGGGCCATATCATTCGAAAGACACTCTTTCCTCTTTTGTTCCTAGCAGTAAACTTGACGTCCGTAACAATCAAAACAACATTCATCTTCAATCTACCGTGAGAACAGACATTGAAGAAGTTAAATCAAGGTGGCCAGACCCAACAGACACCACAGTTGTTGCTTGGGATGCAAAGTAAATTAGTTTGGCAGGTCTAGCTAACCAGCATGCCATGTCTGAATTTGAATTCTTCTTCATGATCGATAATCTTCATCATCTTCTTCACTATCTCGAAGTTTCATCGTTGATCATTAAGATAATAACGGGTTGAATAATTATGTGGTGCTCTATCTTCTGTTTAGCAATGGCTTAATTAGGTCGGTATACAAATAATGAAATATAGTGGGAATCGTCAAAAGGTGTGTTTGGAACTTTGGATGGACTACACATGTGTTCAACACGTCTTGTCATTTTAGTAAAGATTAGCAAAGCCTGCATTTGGCACTCTGATTTTTCTTCAGAATTAAAGCACCAGTCGGCGAGACCTTGGATCATTTTCGTCCCCGACATCACGCACACGGTATCTGCTGACATGTTTTCCGGTGAAAAAGCGGGATGAAAACGTAGGGATGTTCAAGAAGCAATAGAGTTTTGGTGTAGACTTAGATTCAAAATGCGATTCGATTCATTTGTTTCTTGCTTGTGTACAGGAACTATAAGACACTACAACGATATGAAGCAAAAATTTTAGAGATGTTGCATTTTCTCATAAGTGTGGCAAATGAAGGTATTAGCAGAGTATGAAAAGAAAATACCACACATGTGTGAAGTGCAACACCTCTAAATGCCACACAAAATGTGTGGTATTTGCTCCATATTGTTGTAGCGAGAACTTCTGAAGAACAAATCAAGGATAAATTTTAATTTTTAAGGTTGGTAACAACTTATTTTATGTGTGTTCATATTAGGGTTTCTTGCTTTTGATGCCTCCATCATTTAGTGCCTAAAATCAGCTAGAACAAATGAACAATACAAGTCCCTTCTCATTATGGAGGGGTGCAGCACAGTCGGACCTCCACAATCCCTCGGTGTGGAATTGAAGCATTGAAGTTGCTTTTTCGGATAAAAAGGAGCATCGTTTTGAACTACTAGTTCGGATAATTAGACCATATGTTAGTTTTCATAGTAATGATAACATTTCAAATCAGAAAATATAGATCGTAGGACAATATGACAAACAAGAAATTATCAAACTTCAAACCCATAACATCCTACAGTGTTATAAGTATAAAAAATTATCTCATACAATAACTTCATAATATATTTAACACACTCGTTTAAAACTCACTCTAAATACTAATCGAAAACGAAATCACGATCCAATCTAGCATAGTGTTTGAAAGATAAACAAATCGATCGACAATCTCGAACAATTCCGACTCTAAAAGAAACATACAACATCATGTGATGCACATGTTTAGAGGTAAAAAGCAATTTAGCCGAGATATTTATTTTGCTACTATATGCCCCTCCTATCATATTCATACCCGACTACAGGCCTGTTGATAGAAACCCGTCCAAGCCCACATAAGGCCCTTAAGTCACAACCCGACCCGGCGACTCCCCCCCCCTAATATAAATCAAAAACCTCGTCAAAACCCTAATCTCAGCGCAACCCCAAGAAGAAAGAAGAAGAAAGATGATCATCCCAGTGCGTTGCTTCACCTGCGGGAAGGTACCAATCCTCCTTAACCTAACCCTAATTCAATTCCTCTGATTCTTTTACATTCTGGGCTAATTCGGATGGATATAGTTTGCTATATAATTTCAATAAAGATCGAAATTTTAAGTGAATTGCTGCTTGTTTGTGTTTGATTTTAGGTGATTGGAAACAAATGGGACACTTATCTTGACCTCCTGCAAGCAGATTACACCGAAGGGTAAGTTGCTCGGTGTTTAAGCTTTTCCCCCTAATTTGTTGGTTATTGCAATGTTTGCCTTATACAGGTTGTAAATTTCACAGTAATGTCAAAAGTAGTTTTCTTTTATAACCTAAATAAGCTGTGAGTAGGTTGTTAAGTGTTGCATTGTTATTTCAATTGCGATATGCTTATGTACAGAAGTGTAAATGTGTTTTTTGCTAGTATCAGTTTTGGGAGTGTGATCTTTAGTGGTAGTGGACAGTCAACCTTTTCGCTGGGATTTTGATTCGAATAAAGTTTTGAACTTGGTTGTAAAGGAGGGTTTTAGTGAATGATTCTAAGTGCTTGGGATGCAGGGATGCACTTGATGCCTTGGGGTTGGTTCGATACTGCTGCAGGCGCATGCTTATGACTCATGTTGATCTCATTGAGAAGCTTCTCAACTACAATAGTAAGTTCTAACTCTTTCTCTTGCTGTCTTTCTCCTGCACGTACACGCACACAGTTACCACTTGTGCAATCTGTCTTGAGTGTGGCTGATGAGTTTATTGGAACTGACATTGAACCTTTGTTACAGCTTTGGAGAAGTCGGACAACAGTTAGAGGAAGCTTAGTATGGTGTAAAAAACTACGAAACAAGGTGCTGGAAGTTGTTGTTATTACTTTCTTGGTTAGTGTCCGAGTGTGTGAGTACATGCTTTGTCTTGACTGGAGCTGTATTATTCCTTAGTTTCATGCTTGGATTAAGTCTAATAGGATATTTCGGATTAATGGAGTATGTTCCTACTCCATTTTGGGCTTATGTTATAATCTGTATGACCCTCTTAATTAGAATGAAAGACTGAATGCTTGTGTGTTGCGTAAAACTCTGTTTATTGCATCATAGTATTATTGTTTCTATTTGGTTGAACTGCCTATCCAACTGGGGTGTGGAATTAGTTGGAGATGCATGATTATTAGTATCTGGGTAGTATTGACCATTGAGTAAACGGGTGGAATGGTAGAGTTTAGTTGTAGTTGGATGAATATTAGTGATTGGAGTGAAGTCAGTTTGATACAGATGCATATTCGTTGGAGTTAGATCAATTGCTACTCTTGCCTAAAACTTCTCTTACCTGTCAAAATGTCCATATATCAACTCATTCTCTATTATTGTTCAATAAAGTTAAAAGAATAAGAATACCTAACATGAGTTTTGCCCGCCTAGCGTTTTGTGCTTTCCTTCCATCATGTTTTGTGCAATATGTTATATATTTTTGTTGAAATCTTCTGATCTGTTATTTGATTTGTTCATTGGCCGACTCATAAGTAATGTCACCTACTAGCTAATAGTGACCCAAAAGCAGAGTTTAGCTGATTTTCAACTAAACATGAGTATTGGCCAGTTGTTGTGAATAGAATAATATGTAATGGTATTTTTATGTGGAAGTAATAGAATGCTTGTTTGTTGCTGATCCATGGCCGGTTGCTTTAGCCGTCTGTTAGGCAATGAATCATGAAGGTGGGATCGTTCTAGGCAATGAATCATGAAGGTGGGATCGTTCAAGTCAATGACGATGTCTCAGTTTTTGGTTGTTTGCTCAATCAAATCTTGATCAATCATTTCAATGACTTGTTGGGGATGATTTGGCTTTATGTTATTGGAATGACTTGTTGAGTGGCATCGACGTCGGAAATGCATCTGATTGACATCCAAATGTGGTGCATTTTACTCGTGAAAATTTGGGCGGAGTACAATGAGGGGTTGGCGATGAATTGTAGATGCCCACAAGAGCAGACAGGCATCTAGAACAGCCAAAAACCCATAGTTGGAAACTATACCCCAATATTATAATTCCAACAGAGAAATATACTTTTGGTTGCTTTGATTATTGAACGAAATCTCGATGATCATCATCCGAAGAAATACAGTGTTCCGAGAAAGCACTAACGAGACTCGCATACATATCCCATGTGTGTGATAACGACATCAAATTTACAAAAGAACTTGCATACATATCCAATGTGTGCGGATTTCCTTATAAATAATCTTTACTTTTTTAATCCAAGACAACACTATCTTTGTGAACCATTCTTTCCAAGATGTTGTTCCACTTGTTCGTCCATATATGTTCATGCGCATTATACAAGTATGCCCTATAAGAGTAGAAGGTGTCAAATATCTCCACAACGGACATCGGCGATGATTATGTATGGCCAAGGATTTTCATCTTCCTAATGATAAGTTGTCCATTTCATCAAGTGTAGACGAGGCCCTCGCATAATCGAGAGGTCTGCCTTTGTACACCATGGTGCTTAATCACAAGGACCACCATCACTTAGTTAGCAACAGAATCAACTTAATTCGACTCATATATATGATGGCAACAGTACTAAAGAATGTAGGACCGGGAAACACAAAAACAGGTAGCAATTGAAATCAAAATGGCCGTCAGGTTAATTTGTATGTAAGATGTGTGGTGATTCAAGACCGAACCAAGTAGCTGGGTTCGTATGTGTCATGATCATCATCATAAAATTGTAAGATGTGTTCTCTCTTATCTCTTTGGAGATGAGGTGAATCTATCGTATGGATCTGTTGTGCCATTTTGGCCTTTCGCTTGGATCCCTGTGGATAACAAAAGAATACATGATTGATTCACATACGTACTCTTTCCTAACTAGCTCAGTCCATCGTCTTGTATTACATGTTTATAGTGATTATATATACAAACCCTCTAAATATCTCTCCCTCATTCTGCACTTTCGGGTGTTAGTTTGTTCTCTTGCTCTCTTTTTTCTCCATATAATATTTCTTCCTCTTCTTTCCCAGGTTATTTCTATAATCATATATATGCCTTTCGTTTGTTTTGTCTAAACCTATCAACTCTACAACAGTATTCGATATCAAGAGAGACATGCATCAGCATAACCATCTCCTAGGGCGTCCATGCTTGCATTGCCACCCACACACTTACATTAGAATGGTTACTCTCTCTCTCTCTCTCTCTCTCTCTCTCTCTCACACACACACACACACACACACACACAAGTGACTACACAAAGCAAACATTCTTTGAATATGAATGAAATATAGTTAAGTATCTGCTTACTAATAATGCATGAATTGATCGATTCAGGTTCAACATCTTATTGAGAAATGCTTACTCTTTCACATGAGTCGTGACCAGTGCATAAACGCCTTAGCACGGCATGCAAACATTACACCACTCATCACACTTACAGGTTCATTTTCAATCTCGCTCTCTCTAGAAGCTCTTTCTCCCTCTATCTATATATACATGCTCTTGTGCCTTGTGTTTAGTTACTCACTGATTTACACCGGCTCTATGTGTGCGAAACTGACTTTGAAGTTTGAATATATGCGTATGTGATCGCAGTTTGGAGAGAGCTACAAAAAGAGAATAGGCACTTCTTTCAAGCATATTTCAACTCTATTTCTCCCACCAGGTCTTCAATGAGTAAGACACTACTTCATATCTAGCTAGCTAATAATCTCTCTCGCTCACTAAGAATATATATAGCATATATATTAGCTAGAATGATATTGTCTGATAAGAATCACATTTTGATTTTCAGGAAGCCATATTCAAAACGCACCAAGATTTGCAGGAAGGAGATACTGGAAGTGAATGTGGGTGCTCTGAAACTTAGCTAGAGATTAGTTACTATATGTTACAGCTGAAAATAAGGTCCCTGATTTACCTAAAAGGGGGTGAAGTGGGTAAAATCCCACTCAATATATAACGCAGTTGTTAAGATTTATGCTTTCTAGCTCGGACCGTACACTCATGATATGTATTTACCTAGCAGACAGTTGAGATCTATTGTTTAGAATCTAGATTCACATTTCCCTGATTCAATTCATGAGTTTGTTGAACCACATGCATCATTCAAAATAATCATTTAGATACAATGCCAATTAGGTTGATAAGCTTTGTTAAGATGAACCATGGCAAATTAAAGAAATCCATTCCAAATTTGAAATGTAACACTGATTGATGTCTGTAACAAGGGTCATAGCTAGCATGTGATCAATTTACTCGATCATCTTCTCGAGGCAATATTCCATATCTGTCACAACTGTGGAACATATCAAAAATATTGACATGTTGTCCACAATTCTAGAAAAAGTTCATTCACTTGAAAATAGAGTTGAACTAGGAAAAAAAATATTGAGCTGAAAATGAACACATTCGATCTTGAAAAGCTAAAGTACTTCTACTAGCTAGATGTGAATCTAAACCTAAATTTGCAAACTCTTAAACAACACCAATAAAACTTAAACCGACGGCTTTCTTTTTTGTCATAGCAAATGAGGTAAAGCAAGCCATGCCTTCACTCGAACGGTGTCCTTGCCCAAATGGAATGCCTTGGGGCTTTTCTCTCACGAAAATCTCTGCCATCTTCCTGAACCTGAAAATTTTCACACCAAAACACATGAGATTTTAGATTACAATAACCTATATGCTTCCGGCTGATCGATTGACTCTGATTTCAGATAATAAATTTCTGGAATTTAGTAGTTGAACTACAAATTGAGAAATTGACAACTATTAATGTGACATTCAAAATTTCCATGTATTCTCACAATCATTAGCTCTTGATTAGATTTATATGAGCTTATTGGGTTCTTGTAGGCCATGATCTCCAGTTGGGTACTCGGGTCACCTCTTTCAGATAATCACGTAGTTCTGTATAAAACTCATCCTTAATTATCGTAAGTTTAGCTTAAAGTTGACAACAAAAAGATAAATGTTCTAGGGTTTAGTTAATTACCTGATCAGTGACATCAGAGTTCCATGTAACATTTTGATCCTCTCTGATCAGTTGGCTAGAGCTCTCTCCATGATCTGGGCCATCTATTTTGTACTGAACTGGAGGGAACTGAGCCCACTAGATTATCACATTGTCAAAAACATGAGGACATTTTCAGATTAGCATTTCCTGTGTTTTCAATCAAAATAGTAAAATGTTTGAGTAAACAACTAACAAGAACACATACATTCTTTGCAGCTGTGCTGAAGGCTTCTTTGTGAGTCATGCTTGGATTTTCAGATTTAAGCCTCTGGATCTCTTCTCTGTAAAAAGGAATGAACAAAACTCAAATACACACTCTCTAGGTATATATAAGCAACAAGATCGATCCACACTTGATTATATAAGCTATGAGTTAGACCGGAATCTTACTTGATAAAACGGTTATAAGCGGATGGAGCTCGTTGTCTCTTCTCTGGAGCTACATGCATATATAATACAATTATTTAGGAACGAAAAATAGACTAAGTTCTTGGTTAATCCAGCCACTTTGGTTATTAATGACTGCAATGAACTAGTTAAAGGGAGAGAATTCATTTAACTTACGTTTGTTAACAATGTGATTCAGTGAGAATGTGTTTGTGTAATCCTCTTCATTTTCATAATTATTAGAAACCACCATGGATTGGCTGCGCATATCACCCAACCCCGGATACTTCACTTTCTCCATTTCTTCCTCACAGATTTCTCGATCTTTTTCCTGCGAACCCTTGATCACAAAAACTTGATATCATGCACTGGCTAGCTGGCATGGAGTTTCATTTTAAGGTAATGAAGCAATGAGTAATAAACGAACATAGATACCTGATCGACGTCGTCTTGGCCAAGTGAAGCTAGGAGATGATGAAAAGGGAGAAAGGAAGCTTTTATCATGTTGACTGATAGGAGGCAACTGCAGTGACCACATCTGACTGTGACCAATCTTGACAAACTGCTGCATGGCACACTCACCTACATTCATTTTCAGATAACAAAGAGATCAGCCATGCCAGTAAGAAACATAAACCATAAGAACAAGTTGTAATGGAAAATAATATATATGTTGCAAAGTAGTCGAGCAATAATTAATACTGAGTATAACCAGTAATAGGGTGGCGCAGAAACCACATTGGACATAGCAAATCTGCTCAGCAGGGAGATCAAAGAGATGGTTCAGCGTCGACATGTTTTGAAATTCAGAGTTTGTGTGAAACTATGAATGTGATAGAGAAAGAGCTGAACAAAGGATGGAATGGTCTTAAGTCATACAGGGAAGTATTTATAGAAGCCAGACGATTGTCATTAAGTGACGAAGAGATTAATGATATAACTAACTTTGTTTTATGATGATTACTTTAGCTATAGTGAAGCAAGAAAAGTACTTTCATCCTTGCTGTTTAAGGAAACAAACGTGTGCTAACTTTCACTGGTTTATGTTTCAGAATGTTTGAATTCTTGGGTAGTACTCCTAATCAATCAAACCAAAGTACAGCTAGTCGTCACACCCCTGAGCCAGATCTCTTACATTACCATATTATTTCTGTGCCGAACTTCCTCTTCTGATGTTTAAGTTCAATCAGTGGCAGCAAAGTAAAACTGACTAGGGAGATGCTCATTTGGTTTCATGAGTTGTTTTCTCTTCAATTAATTGACCCTAGCCTGCTCATATATCTATGACCATGAAAGTGAAAGTGCAGCAAGTTTTACCATCTGAAATGAAGAGGCATCTTAGAATTTGTCTCTTTCCTCAAACAGAGAAACCCTAATTCTACATCAGAAGCTTCCACCTTTGCCTTTTGTGCTCTTCCTCTTAATGTCTCATAACCATTCACAATCACCTATTCAACTACTAGCTCATGCACTTCCTCTTCTCTAATTACTCTCACATGTGACTGTAAGTGAGTTCAGTGATCAACGCTAGCAAGCTCATGCTCAAGGTCCCCACTGCTTGAAAATTGAAAACTCAATTGAGGTTTCTGCATATTTGCTGTCACGCAAAAACAAGAGCCATTCATAAATTCGATAGATAGTTACATATTAACAATAACAAGATCAAAATATGGGGATCTTTTCCAGCTTTCTTGATAATAGCTGGTTAAATTTGGGGAAATTCTCTTATATATAGAATAACCATTTTGTTCTGGTATATATAAATGCATCATAGGCAACTAACTAGGGCAAATGTATGCCAAGATATGTGGTTAATTAGCGTGGATCAAGGTCAATTATATATTAGCATGGAATGAATCTAAAGGATGGAAGACTTATGATGGTAGGTAAGAATCAGATCTAATTCCACTTATATGATGATGTAGGTTGTTTGAAAGTAACTATTTTCTCCATGGCAGTAGACTAGTACAAGTTGCAGTGAAACTTTCATTCCCAAGAGCATCTTCTGCCCCAAGAAGTCAGTTTGAATGGTACTGCAAACTTGCCAACACTCTCAACGTACTCCAAAGATCACAAGCTTGTCTTGTTCATGTCCCCAATGCATTAGGTTTAGAACATTGTTCTAAAGTTGCCCAGAAAGGCTTCTTTCATAAATTTAATGATATGTCGTAGTTCACTCCAAGAAAGTGACTAGCTTTGGAATTCTGCAAGTGACTGAAGTTCAGACTATATGAGATTGTCCATTACTCCATTTATCTTTGTACATTTTGATTATTCTATGATTGTATTTCATTTTCTTGAAAATGTTCTCAAAATAAAAACACCAGATAAGCAGTACGCAGTACGTACAACAAACATAGGAAACTAAAATTCTTGAAAATATCCTCAAAATACAAACCCTAGATAAACTTCAGCGGTCTCTCGCCATTCTCCAAATCTCTTCATCCCTCCTCCATGCCCTTGCTAGTCTGAGAATCATGAGCTTCTTCATTAACAAGCAGAAGCTCGCCATTCTAGAATCGTTGCTGCCCTCTTGAGGTCTTGGATCACGGAGCTAGTAATGCGTAATGTTCAAGAGGTTTCTTTTGATTTGAATACAAGTGATGGACACATTGTGCTGCCTGACTGCTTGTTTAATTGCAAATCACTCGTGCATTTTAAGCCTGATGTAGAGTTTAGGGTAAGAGTAATGCTAGATGAACCACATAGATCCCACCTTACGTGGCAGCTGACGTGGTATACCCATGTCATCAAAGTTTGATATATATATATATATATATATATATATATATATATATCTCTCTCTCTCTCTCTCTACTAACTACCACCCAGTAGGACTCTCTCTGAGATTGATTTGAAGATCGAGGGAGGGTGGTGTTTCTTCTGCAGGAACTGTCTGAATCCAATTCAAGTTACATGAACGATGCTGATGTGCTACATGATTTAGATGATTAAAGGTTGGCAGAGAAGTTGATTGAAGGAAAGATATACGACTGTGTTTGCAGATATATATGAACCAATAAGTTAAAAGCTCAGAGAGGACTTGATACAGTATTTGATAGAGTTGAAGAGATAATAATCTCAGGTCTAGTTTCTGTATTGTCTTTAATAAGTCTCTTACTTTATCTATGTGATGTACTGATATTCCCCCACTGTAGTGAAGAGAAGAATGACCCTGTTTTGAAGAATATTGATATGTAACTGGGGATGCTATAGCCTCCTCCAAAGAATAGTGATCATGTACACTTGATAATGATACGAATTCTGAACAATTCATCGTTTTCCTATGTCTAAGCCAAAAAATGATATCACTAATGCTACCTTTATACCTAATTGGGTTGGTCCATGGCAGTATGAAGTCTTGTGATTCGATGAACGCATAGTGTCACCTCTCACCCTGAAAAGACTCTGGGAATGATCTTGAGAACCACAACTGCTTCATTTTAATGATTAAAGCAAAGACGCCGTAGCATGGGATATGCATCACTCCAACCCCAAGATACCTGCAATGTTCATCATGTGTTATGGTGAGTGGTGGTGACTGGTGACAGAGCTGAATAAAATCCTAATACATGTAGTCTGTAATTGCTAAAAGCCTAAAACTAAAGCTATGAGAAAAATCGTGAAACATAAGAGTGCTAGTTCACATCCAGCACGCCATTACAAGTATTACAATTGAGGCAATCATACATTCAATTATCTGTTTATCCAAGCGTTAGTTCGATTTGTAGAATTATAGACTGATGTAAAGAACATACCATAAGGGTGCATATGGGGATGCCAAGTCAAGAAATGGATAAGGCCACCTGAAATGAAGTTCTTATTATTGTGAGCAACAGTTGAATATGTTCAATCTCCAATAGAAACGTGACAAATTCAAAAGGACTTTTTACCACATGTTTTTAAAAGCGTGGATTATCCATTGGAATATCACGAATATTCCCGTCCATAGCACAAAATATGAGATTCGAAACATTGGAAACCGCTGGAAGGAGGAGAAAATTAAACTTATGTAAGTCAATAATCAGGACATCAGGAGAGAAAATGTCATTAAAATGAAGAACAAACCAAACTTACCAAGCTATTCAAAATTGTCTCACCAAGGAGGAAAACAACATTGAATGAGTGCATACTGACCATCATCTGCAGTTGGAAAGTGAGAAGACTCATCAATTACACTATTAGGATTTAGGAATCAAACCAACAACCTCACCCAAGGTACAAAGTACAAACGTACAAGGAACATAACATCTGACTTCAGGTCCATTGAAAGGGCAGTATACTTACAAAGTTCAGTTTGTACGATTTGCTTGTTAGAAATGGATATAGAATGAGCCAAAATACAACATCAGTGAGCACCACAGTACCTCCGCACATCTATATACCGAAACACACAGGAAAATATGAAGATTAAAATAACTGAACTGCAGAGCTGCACATCACTAAATAAAGTACCTAAAAGAATCAAATCTAGTTTAAAATCCAGAACTGCAGCTGAAACTTACCTGATAAATGACTTGAAAGATATAAACATATACACCTGCGGCCTTTCGAGAGGGGAATTCTTCACCAGTAAAATTTTTAGACATGTCAGATGTATCTGCATTTTCGCCAAGTGTTGGAGCAACATAATTACCTTGCTCTTCATCTCTCAAATGATCAGCTGCATCCTCACCAACTCTATTGTGGTATCTGTAGCATCCATAAATGGAGAGTGAAGATCCAAGCTGCAAGATGAATTTCAGAACATAAGCATGTTAGGATGATGAATGACGACCATCATACTTCAATGTCGAATCAAAACATATGTGGCTTAACATTTGCTTGAATAGTCGAAAGCACACCAGAATAATCATTCCAGTTTCATTCGATCACTCATTACTACATTAACAATTAGGCCAATGTCAATATTTTAAGAGCCTCGAGTTGAAAAGCATACCCCAAAGTAGATTGTGACCAAGCAAAATGTCCACCTATTCAGCACAATAGAGAACAAAACTACAATCAGCATCTAAAGAATTATAGAAACACAGTCAATGCAATGAGCTTCATATATCTGATAATCCACCCACCAAAGAATTGAAATTTTGAAGACACAGATAGATAGCTTACTGAGTATAGAAATATAGTACGCCAGCTCCACTAAGAACAATATTGGTAATTATCAAGGACAGAAGCACAAAGAAAGCAACTATTCTGTACGCAAGAAGCCAAGCAGGATGAATTACTTTGAGAGATGTCCTCCATGCTTCATCCTCATATAGAGATCCTACTGTTTGGTGTTGATTTTCTCTTCTTTCCCTTCTGGATTTTTTGCAGCCTTCATATTTCCATATAAGAACTGCGGCTACAACTATACTACTCAAAATAAATATTGCACAGATCAAGAACCTCCAGTTCCACCAGTAACTTAGAACAGTAGTATCCGCAGTCATGACTGGATGCCACGAATGGCTCGATGATCCTGTCAAGAAACTCATGTGTTACTTGAAAAATTTCTCTACTAATTACATTTTAGGCTAGTCCCATGGCTCTATGTTCAGACGAACATGAACATGTATATACAAACAACAAAGTGCAGAACGTATTTTCCAGAATCAGAATGAAAAATCAATTTACTGTACAACAATACATCAACAAGTTCAAATGTTCTAAACTTATACCCAGTATTAAACTAAAGTTTCAGAGCTATTCCATCTTAAGAAACCATTAATTTGTCGAAGCTAATAAGTAACAAATTGCAAACGAAAGATTAAGAAGCATCACAGTAATCTTCAAGACAAAACCAACAAGCAAACCCAAGACCTTTTCTTTTTATTATTTAACCAACAAAGTCACTAAGGATCAATGGAGTTAACCCATGCCAATCTAGCTAAGGAATCATATGAACAAGAAGAAGAGAGATACCTTACTTTAAACTGAGGGATGGCTCACGATCACGTTGAAACTGGAATAGTAAAAGATTGATGCTTTGCTTCTTCTTTATTCTTAATGTTTCAAACGAATGGTGCCCAATACCCAGTATTGGTTGGTAAGATTCTCGAGGTGTTAGTTTGCAGGTCAAAGATAAAGAACGAAGGCTCCTATAAGAAGACAGAACCAACTTTTCCTCTAGGAGAAGACGAGTCAGCCAAGGATTGGGTTTACGCTACGCGCCTTTTATACTGTAAACCCAGTTATACTGTTCCACTTCCACGAGGACTTCAAGAATTATTTATTATTAACCACCTAATCACGAAAAGAATGCTAAAGTTTTACCGGTTAAGTTAGTTGATAGCTATCACCTGAGAACAGTCAAAAATTAGTTTAGGGTGCGGCTATTTTTAGCTCATTAAATGTTCAGTTCACTCAACGTCTTATTTTTTACATTTAAAGTTTTAATTATGTCCTTAAAATTTAAAAAAAAATCTGGTTTCTATTTTCATTCTTTTAACTTACAATTATAAAAGAATTAAATTCAGTTTACCCCTATGAGGTTTGAGAGTAACTTCATGTTAATCCTTATACTTTCAATTTTATCAGTTTACCCCTCAAAATTTTGAATTTTCCTCAAGCGTGACCAATGTCCTATATTCTGTCCAAATCGGACATTAACTGCTGATAATTTTAACCTTAACTGTGAGACCCGAATCTAGAATTTGGGCAAATCGAACCTTATATGTCCAAATCGGACCTTAACTGTTAATAATTAACGGTCAATTTAAATGGAATATGAGAATTTGGGCATGACAGACAGAAATTAAAGAGTTCAAGGGATAAACTGATGAAAATAAAAATGTAGAGACTAACATGAAGTCACCCCCAAACCACAAGGAGGTAAACTTAATTTAATTCATTATAAAATTGATGAAATATAAAAAAATATATACAAATATTTCATCGATATATTTGACGCACACCTCCAATCTTCTCAAACCACATCCTATGTTCTCTTGATCTCTTTTTTGAGTTCTTTATTTACGATTAGGTGATTAAGTTAGTTGATAGGTTTCACCTGAGAACAGTCAAAAATTAGTTTAACTCATTTCCTAGCTAGCTTGCTAATTCCTTTTGAAAACCTGGGTGTGCTTAGCTGGAGGTGCATATTGCTTTTGATCGTTCCCTGACTTCCTTTTGTACAAGAATTAGATTATGAATGTTGTTATGGTTCTTAAGAATGAATATCATCTAGTCTTTTTGTTTATATGGTAATCTATAAAGGGTGTGTTTCTTTTTAGCGTTTTGGATCAAAGGTTAAAATACTGAAATTCTCATGATAAAAGAAAGTTAAGAACGGCAAAAAAAAGCTGAGGAAGTGCTTAAAGCAGAAGAGGATGAAGGGACTAACAAAGGTTCCCTGCCTCCCTCAAACGAAGATGTGAGCACTTGGAAGAAGCAGAAGACAGAAGCCACATTATCGGGAAATTGCTATTTTATTGACTGGGAATGCAAAGTGTCTATTAGCAGAAATTCATAAAAGATAAAATAGATACGTATGTACTTCCATAGATACATTTGATGGAATGAACATAAATAATAACAATAATCTCTCGATTAGCAAACTTAAAATTATTATTCCAAATACTAATAATTAATGATGGAAAAACAATAAGCAAGAGCTAGCCTGTATAACAACCATCACATAGAAGAACAAATTAAACCTAAATTGACTAAAGTACGTGGATTGATACACCTTGATCTTATACACGATCTTGAGTAATAACCGAAGCAAGGCTCTCAACATAGATACCAACACTACCAAATCTACCAACTTTGCCAATATCCTTGATTGGTAAAGTCCAAAATTCCTCATCATTAAAATTGTACATAACCAAGGATGATCTATCAAACACCATTAGATCATAAGATCCTCTCCAAAATCCAGAATGTGATAATGTGTGATACGGAATGGAGACTCGCATTCTAGTCCATGACTCTCTCACTCCGTATTCCTTCATAACCCAAAACTCGTTATATGTTTTTACCTCGGTGGATGCTGATGAAAATGTTATACATAGCCAGTCTCTAAAAACCCCTAGTTTAATCGATCCAGTACTCCCAATTGA
Organism: Fragaria vesca subsp. vesca; assembly: GCF_000184155.1. Classification (NCBI taxonomy): domain Eukaryota; kingdom Viridiplantae; phylum Streptophyta; class Magnoliopsida; order Rosales; family Rosaceae; genus Fragaria; species Fragaria vesca. Next base: position 18,777,015 of record NC_020494.1, on the reverse strand, counting down.
CGAAGGTAGTGGAATTATTCTAAACTTGTCTTCTGCTAGCGTGAAAGATAGGATCATCAGCATCGATTCATCTGCGACTCTCCTCAATAACCAATGAACACCTCCATTCACCACAATCCCATCACGACTTAGATCTGGAGTAGGTATGCAGGGAAGACCCTTGATCCGTCGCCAAGAATCAGTTTCCAATGTATAGACACTGAACACAGTTCCATGACCATAAAAGAACTGCCCAATAACTACCTTATATTCCTTAGTAGAGTAATCATATCCGAACCCATATAAGTCCCCAAAACCAGGCTTCACTCTCCATGTTGGTGTCTTCGGTAGTTTCTTTAATTCCTTGGCTACAGGGTTAATCAAATGGTACCCATAAAACGACTCGGACAACAACAAGCTATTGCAAGAATGGATAAAGGGAAACCAACGGCGTCGTCCCAGTGGAAACAGATTGTAAACGAAGTCGAGCTCGGTGGCTACTGCTACTGGACCATCAACATCTTCATTAGGCTTTCGATTCTTTAAAACTGCGTGGTTGTGGTCAAGAAATTGATCCAGGTCCAAAGAGTAAAGACAATGATTTTCCCCGTCAGTAAATACGAGCCTTCGTCTTTGGGAGAAGACATCCTTATTATTCTCAATGGCTTCGGAGTGCATGGCAATGAACTTGGGATTCGAGATTAAGGACAGCCAAGGCTTTGAAACCAACTTGAAACGGCACAAGGGCTTCACTGGTAGCCTTGATAGAATCTCATGCATCACCTCCGGTGGAAGATCGATTTGTTTTCCCGTCAACTCCTCCTCCATCTCTTCTATATGCTCCAAACCCTAAA
>NC_020494.1:18750506-18776029 GCF_000184155.1 Fragaria vesca subsp. vesca | reverse complement strand
CTCTCTCTCTCTCTCTCTCTCTCTCTCTCTGAGAAAACCTAAGAACAGTGAGAGGTTCAGGAATGGAACTTAATTATACCTGCAGTATATATAAGCTGCATGTCCCGTTATTATGAAGTCTAGGTGGAAACAGATAGATATCCAATTGCAAGTTAGATAGGGACTCCTAGTCGCGTGTGTAGTACTACTATATACAAGTGACAAACAAATAAATAAGTCTACGGCCAATATAGGCTCAACCCCGGAAGAAACCGTCTACGCCGGCGAGCTGTTCACCGGAGAGGTCGGTAAAAAGCTAATTATGTTTCCAGTTTGGGTTTTATCTCAATTTGGGGATTTTCTTAATTTTTGGTTTGCAGGTATCCGTTTCAGCCTCCGAGTGTGACATTTGCGACGCCGATTTACCACCCGAATATCGATACCAGTGGCAGGATCTGCCTTGACATTCTCAATCTCCCTCCAAATGTTAGTGAACTTGTTAGATGTGAGATTCTTGTATCCAATATTTGGTGTGTGTCGATTTATAATGTATTTGTTGAATTACGGAGCGTGGCAGCCGTCGTTGAACATTTCGACTGTGCTTACTAGCATTGGTTTGTTGTTGAGTGAGCCGAATCCTGATGATGGGCTTATGTGTGAAGCGGGGTGAGTATTTGTGTGTGATCATGTATGGTTTTTGAATTTGGTGTGTCAGTTGGTCTTAATGAGTTTGTAGTCTGTGTTTATGGATTTGTAGTTCAAATACAATTGACAAGCTTTTGATCAGAAAGCTCGGTCTATGACTGAAAAGTATGCCCATGCTGCAGCTAGTGGGATTAGTGGTTGCAAAGTCCAAACGCGGTATGAGCTTACTTTTTGTTAGGAAGTTTAGTTTTCTGGATGTAAACCTGTGAAATGTGTTAACATTATGTGTTTACATTTTTCATGTTCATTACTCTGAGGTGCAGCTGGAGGCGGATACCACAGGGCATGAGTCGAAACATCAAGCAAATGAGTCTGCTGTAAGTCATAAGTAGTTGATTGGTCTTTGTGTCTGTCAGTTTCAGTCTTGGAATATATGTGGTTAAAAAGTGAACTTCTGTGGATGTGACGGATTCAAAAGTGTCGAGTTGTTCACTTAATTTTCTGTCCGCTGCAGCTGGAGGTTAAAACATCTAGCCATGGGTTAAAACATGATGCAAATCACTGTTACAAGTCACAAGAAGTTAATTGGCATTAGTAGGAAGCACCATGTACATACACGGCACCTAGCTCTGGATACAAGCCAAGACACAAGTATAGAAATCAAATGGATCAAATTGCTTTACTGACACAACAAGTATGCATCAACAACAATATAACAAACAAGAGCATCCCAAAGAAAATCTTTGAAAATGATTATCTTCCTAACAGCAGTATCAAGACATCAATCACAACTTCACAAGTACCATCTTAGGGAGGAAAACTTGAATTTGAAATAACTCCCAAAATATTGCAAAGGGGCAGCAAATGCAACAAAAACAAAACATTTGATTTGTTTCAGATGAAAGCATATCCCGGATTTCAGATACAAAAAACTGTGAACAAATGCCCTTCTGAACTAAATTAGTTGAGAAAAACACTTGACGGAAAGAAATTTAGACACTAAGAAAACTAAATCAATCGGGAAAAACACTTGATTAGGCAAAACACTTGACTTGGCTAGAACAGAGAACTATAATGGACACTGCTCCACAAAAGCTTCTACTTGTGAAAGGAGGGAACCCTATAAACCACTGCTCTGCTCAAGTGATTGTATTCAACTGACAGATTGTAAATCCAACTAAAAGAGAAGTTACCCTTAAATCAACTATCGGAGAAGTCAAGACAGAATCTCCTAACAATCTCTCAGTAGAAAACATTCAACAAAGCCAGAACAATAAATTCAGTGCATAAGTTTAGAAACACAAATCGAAATCCTCACACAGAAAAAAAGGATAGGGAAACGGAAATCAATCCTCAAAACTGGCCCGTTTGACCATCCAATTGTCAAAAACCGTAATTCATATATATCACTACTCTACAAATAGCAATCATATGCACACTCCAACCTCATTTTCATCACCAAATCAATACCAAACCAATAACGATTCGACAAACCAATAACGATTCAACAAACAACGAACAGGTATCACAGTATATAGCAAATCAATCCAAACAACCAGATAGACAAAACAGAACTTTAAATAGATAAAATTGTCATAATCCCAGCATCAAAATATATCATCCAAAAACAAAATACCTAAATATCCAGAGCTTATAAAAGCACGAAATTAAAACAAAACATAACAGAGTACGGAGTACCAAACTTAAATCGAATACGATAACATAATAAAGCACTAACAACCTAATCGCCGCCGGCCTTCTGGTAAACATAGGTCAGCCCACACTTGCCGCAGTAGTGCCTGTCAAAGTGGTTGGCCATGAAAGTCCCGGCGCCGCACTCCGCATTAGGGCACTCCTTCCTGAGCTTCTGGACCTTTCCAGAGTCATCCACCTTGTAAAACTGGAGCACAGCGAGCTTGACCTTCTTATGCTTGTGCTTGATCTTCTTAGGCTTGGTGTAGGTCTTCTTCTTCCTCTTCTTAGCGCCACCGCGGAGGCGGAGCACGAGGTGGAGAGTCGACTCCTTCTGGATGTTGTAGTCGGCGAGGGTGCGGCCGTCCTCGAGCTGCTTGCCGGCGAAGATGAGGCGCTGCTGGTCCGGCGGGATGCCCTCCTTGTCCTGGATCTTGGCCTTGACGTTGTCGATGGTGTCGGAGGACTCCACCTCGAGGGTGATGGTCTTCCCCGTTAGGGTTTTCACGAAGATCTGCATGGTTGCGGCTCACTCAGCTCTGAAGGAGATGAGGCGCTGTGGTTGTGAAATTAGGGATTGGGGATGTGAGGGTTTTTAGAATTATATAGTGTCTCGGCTAGGGTTTGAGGGGGGTGAGGAGGTAATTTCGCAGCAAGCGATGGACAAACTATCGTCGTTCTCATTTTCTATTGTCGTGTGGCTCCTGTTTTATTTTATTTTTTTTATTAGTTAAAAATTTATTCAAAACTATGATAACACTTACGACTCGAAAGCTTGCTATCGAGTGTGTGTCTCGGTGACTAAAATTGGTTATAAGATAATTTACATGTTTTGTTGCTCAATATGAAGATTTGTCTTCCCTTAACATTCATCAAGACATAGATGTTTTTGTTTCGACCAGTCGTGATAAGAATAGATGTCTTTGTTCAGTTATATAGGTTTTTTATTTGATTGTATTAAGTTATAGAAAAAAAAAAAAAACCTAAAACATATGTCGTCATGAATTTGGGTTGTACATATAATCTACAAGAACCGGCCATAGATTAAAGCCCAACAAGCTTATGTTTTGGGCCCTCAAATTTAAGAGAAAAAAAAAGCCCAAACATATATAAATGGCATACTAGCTATACATCTAAACTCACGCAACTTCTGCAACTTTCTTTCTCTTTAATCAAGTCATCGAGTGCCGCACACCCGCACTGCCCGCACGCGTCTTTCTCACTTTCTCATATCAAGGTTTCCTTGCAGAAAGCCAACAACCCTCGACGTCTTTGATTTCTTTTTGACAAAAGTCAGTTAAGTCTGTCCATCTCCTCCAATGAGTCTAATTCTATAGTTTTTGCAATTTCATAGTTGATAACTTTAAATTGAGAATGAGAAGGAGTTTGATTTCAATTCAGAAGACTGATTGTGAGATAGGTTTTGGTTTAAGTATTTGAATCATTGAATGTTTGATTTCATGCCTTTGTTTATGCCTAAAATTCTGTTTATGCCTTTGTTTATTCATGTTTTGTTTATGTCTAAAATTTTGTAGGTTTATGTTTTGCAGGGTGCCATATGGCTCCAATTAAGAAGTATCCTTCTGAGGCTAAAAAAAGAAAAGAGAAGCAAAGAAGAGAGGCATTAAAGAAGCTTCAAGCATGATCTATTCGCAATTATTTAAAGTCAAGTATTAAACAAGCACAAACTTCTACCGATGAGAATGAGAATGAGAATGCAGAAGCAAGTCCAAGTTTGAATGAGGAACCAGATTTGAATGAGGAACAAGGTTTGAATGTAGAACCAAATTTATAGCAGTTCATTGTTATTAGAAGGTTTACTGTTATGTTATGTGCACATTTACTTTTGACGTGAAGAAAAATACAAATATACTTTTTAGCAGAGAGTCCTAATTTTTTTCCCTCGCTTTGAGCCCCAAAATCTCAGGGCCGCCCTGTAATCTACAACACATTTCTTATTCTCACTTGTGAACTTATCAGTATTATTTTTCATGAAATAGAGTTTAATTAGAACCCTAACTGGCCGGGAGGCTAAATACTTGCTTCAAAATACAGTAGCTCCATGTAATTTGAGATAAACGACGGATAAATTAGCGTCGTACAAATTTTCAAAATATCGTCCCCCTAAAGCTAACAGGAAAACCAGAAAGGCCTTATCTCCAAGTTGCTGGGGTTTTCTTCATCATGGCGGTAATAGCATCACTAGGCTTCAACCTCTTCTCCTCTCTCCCTTCAAACCCACCACCAAACGACCCAAACCCCAACGCAGCCTCCACCTCAGCTTCTCCCCCGATCCCAATCCCGAAATACCCGCCTCCGATAAAAACGGCGCGAAATTCTCCTCCTCCGCCAAACCCGGCCCTCAAAAACTTCCACCGCCGCACCAAATACTACAAGCCCGTCCGCGACGGCGTCATCACCTCCGACGGCGACCGCGCCGTCGTCATCGGCGAGAACGGCCTGTCGTACCAGCTCCCCGGCGCGCCGTTCGAGTTCCAGTACAGCTACTCGGAGACGCCCAAGGCCAAGCCTTTGGCGATCCGCGAGCCGGCGTTCTTGCCGTTCGCGACGCCGGAGATGCCGCGGCCGTGGACGGGAAAGGCGCCGCTGAAGAGCGCCAAGGAGAAGAAGATGAAGCGGAAAGTGCCGCTCTTTGACTCGTTCAACCCGCCGGCGCCGGGGACTAAAGGAGTGAAGCGGGTCGAAATGCCCGGCCCGTTTGACCTTGGGAAGCGCCCGAAACCCGGAAAGACGAGGGAGGAGATTCTCGGCGAGCCGCTGAAGAAATGGGAGGTTCAAATGCTCGTTCAGGAGCAGATGTCCGATAGCCGGCAAGTCAATCTCGGTGAGGTTTCGGCTTTTTTCAGTGTCGTTTTAGTTTTTTCTGTGTCGTTTTTGTTTTCGGCTGAGTGTGTTGGGTTTTTGTGGGGTTTAGGAAGAGATGGACTGACGCATAACATGTTGGATTTGATTCATTCGCATTGGAAGAGACGCAGAGTTTGTAGAGTTAAATGTAAAGGTGTTCCGACTGTGGATATGGATAACATTTGCCGCCATATTGAGGTAATGGTTTTCAGCATTGTGATTGTTCTGTTTCGAATTTGATTGCGTTGGTAGGTGTATGGATGAAATTTGAGTAATGTGGTGGTTGTGATTGCAGGAAAGAACTGGGGGGAAGATCATTCATCGAGTTGGTGGTGTGGTGTATCTTTTTCGGGGAAGAAACTATAACTATAATACTCGTCCGCAGTATCCACTGATGCTGTGGAAACCAGCAGCGCCGGTTTATCCTAAACTGATCCAAGAGGCTCCAGAAGGATTGACAAAAGCTGAAGCGGAAGAGTTGAGAAAGAAAGGGAAAAGACTATTGCCTATATGTAAATTAGGTGAATGTCTCTACTTACTGCAATGCTTATTATCATATGCCAACACCTTGACATACAAAGATTAGTGCATATCCATGCAGAAATGGTATACCTTGGAAAGATAACTGTTGAAACTATTTTATATTTCTATCAAATTGCAGCCAAAAATGGAGTATACATCACCTTGGTTAGAGATGTTAGGCATGCTTTTGAAGGAAGTTCTTTAGTAAAGATTGACTGCAAAGGGATGCATGCAAGTGATTACAAAAAGTTGGGAGCTAAGCTTAAGGTCCGTGCATCATATGTTCTTACAAATCTTCATCCTGTATAAACTTTTAATTGACAGTCAATGGCAGTGCATCATACCAGTCTGATAGTATTTGAAAATTAGCTGGATGCTATCTGACTAGTGACTACCATGCTCTTCGTTTCCTAATCCTTTTTATGTATACTTGTTTACAGGAATTGGTTCCTTGTGTGCTGCTTTCTTTTGACGATGAACAGATATTGATGTGGAGGGGACCAGATTGGGTTTCAATCTCGGGGACCAGATTACCTTCAGCATATTCTGATGTTTATTCTGATGTTGATATTATAACATCAAAAGGAAGAGGTATGATTTCAACTTACAATGCATATGCAATAATTTATTTGAAACCAACTTGGAATAACTGAAAGATATAAAGTTAAGAAGCTTATATTATTCTGTTCTCCAAAAAAAAAAAAAAAAAAAAAAAGACTTATTTATTCATGTATATTAAAAGTTAGGATGATTGTAATGCAGTGAAATAGGGAGGGACTTGAAAAGAATCAAGTTTACAGTCTTCCTTATTGATCATTTTGGTTGCTAAATGTAAAACTTGAACATAATATATATAATGGGCGATGAGTAGAGGTGTAAGACATTTTATTGGCGATCTGGATAGCGATACCTTATAATTTAGAAGTCCATTTCAATCCATGCTCAGGGGAAGCTTAGGATGTTAGAGTTCACTAGATGTCAGTACCTGCTTAAACTATGGTTAGCTCTGATCTTGGAGGCAGGCATATTATTGCAACCTGCAGAAAAGTCCATGAGCTACTGACAATAGAAGGAATGTCCTAGAAGTTAGAGAGGACTCTTGAGAACTACAAAATTTAGAGGAGAATTAATTTAGTCAAACTTTTAATTGTCAGCAAATGATTTCATTGTTTATCAGTAAAAGTAGTTTAGCAACTAATTTCTGCCTCTTTTTGCTTCAGTAATCTCAAGTTTTAGCCCCGAGTAAAAGTAACTGGTTTCGCTTACCATGCAGTCATTTCATAAAATATGGTGGTGGCTCTGACTTCCATTTATGTTTTCATTATGCATTTTTCAGTTAAGGATGACGATGCTTCTAGTAAGCCAGACACGAAAACAGTGATATCAAGCCCTAAAATGATGTCGCTCTGGAGACGCTCAATTGAAACTAAAAAAGCATTGTTGCTAGAAGAACTTGACCTTGATCCTGATGCTTTGTTGGAGAAGGTCGAGGAATTCGAAGGCATTTCACAGGTCACAGAGCACTCCTATCCAGCATTAATCCTCTCAAGCGAAGATGGCACCAGCAACGCAATCCAAGTGTATGAAGATGCTCCTCCAAATGGCCCTTACAGTGAATACGAAGAAGCCTACAGTGATGACAACGATGACGATTATGTATACGAGGATGATTCCGATGACGATGCATTATACGATAGCGACTCAGTCCCCTTGGGGTCATTACCGATTGATGTAATAGCAGAGAAACTCGATCATGATTAAATCAAATGAAGTCTGCAAGACTGCAAATGCAGCCTCCTGTGTTCATAACTTTTATACTCGATACTGTAATGAGGTCAGGGTAAATTGGTTAGACTAATTTTTGACTTTTTCCGGTAAAACTATAAACGAATAAAACCAGTAAACTAACAGGGTGTTTGTTTTGGTAATCAGGAGGTTAATATTTCCTCCTACAGTCCACGTGGAACGGTTTATCTGGTTTTCTGTTTCTTCCTTATTTTTTTTCGGTGGACGTTTATAAGGGACGTAGCTGTAACCAAAACCCCATAATACAAATCTTTTTTTGACTTGTTGTGACTCGTAGAGGGAAAGTTCTTCCTTTTTCTTTGTTTTCTTCAAAGAAGAAGAACTTTTCCAGCTGCAAATTAAAACCTCGACGATCTTACAGACGAAAGCTGGGTGATGGGCACTATTCATTTGAGACGGTAGGAATAATGAAGAAGCAAAGCGTCCATCTTTTTACCATTACAATTTTAACGTCAGGTTAAAACCCAGCTTGAAATAAGGTGATCTCTCTTCTTTTTAAATGTGATTCCTAAGCTATGTTGGTTTACTTGCATTCTTGTATTTAATCATTTGATGAAAATATTGTGTAATAGGGTTATTGATAAAATGAGAAGGTTTTGGGTTCTTGATGCCTCTTAATTATATAATTTTGCTTGTTGGTTTTGTCTTGAAGATTAATGTAATGCTTCTTAATATTCCATTTGTGATTTCTGCCTTAAAACCTTTTACGAATGCATGGTTTTGCTATGATAAATTAGCTTTAAAGCCTCTACTTTGTTATATACCGGGTTTAAGTTTGGACCATTTGAACGTCTTGATACATTGGTTTTTAGTTTGCTCATGTTCATCTGAATCTTTGATCATAGAGCCCTGGGACTCGACTAAATGTAATTATTGGAGAAATTTTAAGTAACACATGAGTTGTTCTTGACAGGATCGTCGAGCCATCAGCGGCATTCAATCGTGACTATATATGGATTCTGATTCTGATGTGGATACGACTGAACCAAGTTATTGGTGGAACCGGAGGTTCTTGCTCAGTTCACTATTTGTATTGACTACTGTGATTGTAGCAGCAATTTGTATATGGAAATATGAGGGCCGCAGAAGGGAAAGAGGAGCAAATCATCAGGGCAAAACAGTAGGGTTTTTATATGAGGATGAAGCCTGGAATACATCTTTCAAAGTGATTCATCCTGCTTGGCTTCTTGCGTACAGAATCATTGCTTTCGGTGTGCTTCTGTCCGTGATAGTTATGAATTATGTTGATGATGGACCTGGGATATTTTTGTTCTATACTCAGTAAGCTATCTATCTGTGTATCTTCAAATTTATTGAACATGATGATAACATCTTTGATCAGAATACGAAGCTCATTGTCTTTATATGCTGATTGTATTTCTCTTTTGCTCAACAGGTGCACATTTTGTTTGGTCACAATCTATTTCGCGGTATGCTTTTCGACTCGAGGCTCTTGAACTGTTGACATTGGCCTAATTGTTACTGTAGTAATGTGGGATAGAATGAGACTGGAATGATTTTTTGTAAGTGTTAATATGTTTATGTTCTGAAATTCATCTTGCAGGTTGGATCTTCACTTTCCATTTACGGATGCTACAAATACCACAATAGAGTTAGTGATGATCCAGCTGATGATGTGAGAGATGATGAAGAGCAAAGTATTTCTGTTGCTCCAGCACTTGCCGAAAATGCCGACGCAACCAACACGTCTAAAAGATTTACTTTCGAAGAATGTTTCTCCCTCGAAGACACAACCAACACGTCTAAAAGATTTACTGATGAAAAAGGTTCCTCCCGCAAACCCGCAGGAGTATGCGTTTATATCTTTCAAGCCCTTTATCAGGTGAGTTTCAGCTGCAGTTCTGTGCGTTAAACTGAGCTTTGATTCTTTACAAGTTAGGCAGTTTCTGTAGAGATGTGTTTCAGTTATCTGAATCCTCATTTTGTCACCTTTGTTTAGATGTGTGGGGGTGCTGTGGTGCTCACTGATCTTATATTTTGGGGCCTTTTGTATCCATTTGTTTGGGACCCCGATTATGACGAACTAGACTATGTAAGCAACTAAGTATACTGCCCTTTCAATGGAGTTGTTGTTTTTGATTCCTAATGGTGTATTTGATGAGTTTGCTCACTTGTCAATTGCAGTTGATGATCAGTTTGCACGTATACAATTTTGTTTTCCTTCTTGGTGACACAGCTTTGAATAGCATGGTAAGTTTTGTTCCTTCTTCATTCATTATATTGATTATAATGACATTAGCAAGTTACATAACTCTAATTTTCTTCTCCTTGCAGAGGTTTCCAATGTTTCGAATCGCATATTTCATGCTGTGGACGATAACATATGTGATTGTGCAATGGATAGTCCACGCTTGTGTGGATCTCTGGTAAAATTTCATATGAGCTTGCTACATGTCTTTTTACACTATCAAAAGCATTCAACTATTGCTCACTAGTCTTATAACTTCCTTTCAGGTGGCCTTATCCATTTCTTAGCTTGGCATCCACATATGCGCCCTTATGGTATGTCGTGTACTTCAATCAGTAATTCTGCAAATTTAACTTGTACTTTGACAAACATATAAAATGAAAAGAGACTCTCTCTATAGTAAGACTTGTAATCAAGGGCTTGCTAAAAACTAGCACACTCTAATGTGACTCCAGATGACATGAAGTAACTCCAAGAAAGAAACTACTTGTTATGATCTTATTCAGCTCTGTCACAACTCACCGAAACGCATCTTGTACTTTGCAGGTATCTTTTGGTTGGACTGGTGCATATCCCATGCTACTGCGGCTATGCTTTAATTGTTAAATTGAAGCATTTGTGGTTCACAAGATTCTTCCCGAAGTCCTTTCAGGGGTGAGAGATGATGCATTGCCTTCATTGAATCACAATACTTCATACAGTGCCACCAACCCGTTACAACTACTGGATATAAAAGAACCATTGGTGATATCATTTTTGGTCCTATACATAGGATAAAGGCTATTTTTTTCCGGATTCCTATCATGATTAACTGTACAGGAAGCTATAGCATCCCCAGTTATAGATCAGGTATCCTTGAAATAGGGTCAGCCCTGTGTTTGTTTGCTTAGAACTTGTAATCAAGCTAACTTGAGGCTCAATCTTAAAACAAGGAAGGGAAAGAGAGAAGTATAACTTAGGACCAAACAAGGTTCCATAATTGAGACCATTCACACGGCTCAAACTAACCTGATTAGCACTTTTGCGCTACAACTATGATTCCTTGTAATTCAGTGAGTTCTACGAGTTCAAACTTGAGGGCTAGAACGCCATACAGTAGGTAAAAACATAAGGCTAATCCTGTGCTTATGACTAGCAGAATAGTGTAAAGCATATCCAAATATCACTCCTACAAATATAATGTGTAAAGAACTGCTAAAGATTAATATGAAGATCACATTAAGTGACCAGGAAGAACATAAATACGTATCAAACAACTGAGTGGAACTATTTTGTAATCACCAACAGATTTAGAACAAGCGCACTGGACTCGTGCAAATCCAATCACGGTAAAGCTCCAAGGGCAAGCTGAGAGACTTCCTTGAGATAAAAGACCATTATGTCGGTTCAGACAGTGCAAATCCAAAATGAGGATATGAAATCTCTATCCTCATCCTGTAGGTACAGGTTTCTCATTATTCTTCTAACTAAACCTTGACATATATGAAAGGCAAACAGATACTGGTCTAAAGGAGCAAATTCCAAATCAAACATGAACCAAATCTTCAGATTCAATCCAAATGACAACCAAATAAGCTGCAAGACCCTTTATGAATGCATGGTTTTGCTACGTTGAATTAGGTTTGAAGCCTTTAATATATACCGGGTTTAAGTTTTGGACCATTTGAACGTCTTGATATATCGGTTTTGATTTGTTCATGTTCATCTTGATCATATAGCTCTGGGACTCGACTAAATGCGATTGTTGGAGAAATTTTAAGTAACACATGAGTTGTTCTTAACAGGATCGTCGAGCCATTCGCAGCATCCAATCGTGACTATAGAGATGTGTAACACATGAGTTGTTCTTAACAGGTAAGGTTCAGCTGATTCTTTTGGTAGTTTCTGTAGAGATGTGTTTCAGTCATCAGAATCTTCATTTTGTCCCCTTTGTTTAGATGTGTGGGGGTGCTGTGGTGCTCAGTCACTGATCTTATATTTTGGGGCCTTCTGTATCCATTTGTTTGGGACCCCGATTATGACGAACTGGACTATGTAAGTATACTGCACTTTCAACGGAGTAGTTGCTTTGATTCCTAATGTTGTATCTGATGAGTCTGTTCACTTGTCAACTGCAGTTGATGATCAGTTTGCACGTATACAATTTTGTTTTCCTCCTTGGTGACACAATTTTGAATAGCATGGTTGGTTTTGTTCTTCTTCATAATGTCCTGATTGTCGACCTTACTTAACTCTAATTCTCTTCTCCTCGCAGCGGTTTCCAATGTTTTGAATCGCATATTTCATGCTGAGGGTTTAATCCACGCTTGTATGGATCTCTGGTAAAAATCCATTTGCACTTGTTACATGTCTTTCTGCATCATCAAAAGTATTCAACTATTGCTCCCAAGTGTTATATATAACTTCCTTTCAGGAGGCCTTACCCATTCCCTAGCTTGGCATCCACATATGCGCCCTTATGGTATGTCCTCTACTTCAATCAGTAATTCTGCAAATTGTACTAGTACTTCGACAAACATATAATTGAAAAGAATGATTGCCTCTATAGTTGGACTTGTGATCAAGTGCATGTTCAAAAGTAACACTCTAATGTGACTTCAAGACAGAAACTACTTGTTATGATCTTATTCAGCTCTGCCACCACTCATCAAAATGCATCATGTACTTTGCAGGTATCTTTTGGTTGGAATGGTGCATATCCCATGCTACTGCGGCTATGCTTTAATTGTTAAATTGAAGCATCTGTGGTTCTCAAGATTCTTCGGGGTGGCAGAATGCCTTCCTTAGATCACTATACTTCATACTGTGCCACCAGCCCGGTACAAGGATTGATATAAAAGAACCATTGGAGATATCATTTTTGGTCCTATACATAGGATAAAGGCTATTTTTTTTCTCAGGATTCCTATCATGATTAACTGTACAGGAAGCTATAGCATCCCCAGTTATAGATCAGGTATCCTTGAAACAGGGTCAGCCCTGTGTTTGTTTGCTTAGAACTTGTAATCAAGCTAACTTGAGGCTCAATCTTAAAACAAGGAAGGGAAAGAGAGCAGTATAACTTGGGACCAAACAAGGTTCCATAATTGAGACCATTCACACGGCTGGCTCAAACTAACTTGATTCGCACTATTGCTCTACAACTATGATTCCCTTGTAATTCAATGAAGGAATTTTACTTCCTAATCAACGAATTGGACTGCTCAGAACTTCAGTTGCAGGAGGAAAAACTCAATCGGCGTGACCCTAATTTGACACACATCAAGTTCCTATTTGCATGCATTGCTAACAACATGATCAGCACAGCCAGCAACTCGCTCCTAATATGGAACCTGGACAGCTGGTTAAGTTCCTCTAACCATTCGAGACAACATGCCAGGCTGGCCTAATCAAGAGTTCGGCCTAAACTACCGCAAACACAACCTAACTATAAACACCACACTCTATCTTCTATTTCTCATTCAGCAACTAATCAGAACCAATCAAAACGAGAAATCAACAACAAGCACTGCACTCGCTATTCATCACGTATGTAAAAATGTATATCAACCATACAGAATTTATTACCAATTCGAATCCGACGAGCTAGAGTTTAGGTTTCGATAACAATAAAAACTCATACACTTCGAAATGTGACTTGTAGTACATTAAAACTTAGCAAAGCTTCATTCAGTACCTGTGTGCCAGCTTCTCCTTCTCTTGGTAATTATCCACATACCTGCAAATCAAAACACACAGCATTCAAGCTCCACATATCAAGTCAAATCCAGATCCTGATCCACTACCAGCTTCATATTTCAATCCTAAGCGAAAAGTACGAATCTGAACAAATCGGAAACCCTAGTTCGAAATCGGAGACTTACATGCGGACGGCGATGAGAGGAGCGAGGAGGAGAGTGGCGCTGAGCCAGTTCTCGGAGACCTTGTGGTGGAGCTTGGCCGGAAGGTCCTTCCAGAGGCCGGGCATCACCTTCTGCTGGAACGGCGACAGCGCGTACACCACCGCCCTCATCTTCACCGGAGTCTTCCCCATTTTTCGCTCTCTTCTTCTTCTTTCTGGATTCTCCCAAATTTCTGAGACCTAAATTTTGGTCTGCGTTGAAACAACGACGTCTCAATATCACACCCCAGGACCCGAGATCGACGGTTCGGATTTGATGGGCTATGTCACCATGCCACGTAGCCTAGTGATTAATCAGCCATCCGAAATCAACGTCGATTCATTTCTTCTTCGAATCCACTTTGTCTCTAATTCATGATTATTTTTCATTTCAAATAAGTAACCATACTATAAATTTCGTTTGACAGATATCGGAACCACTCGCATCATAAACCAACATATCTTTTGACCCGTCCGATTTACAATAGATGTCATTTCTTTTTTATGTAGACAATTCGCAGTATCTGTGTGTGAGTGTGCTTTGGGATAAAGAATGACGTAACTGACTATATCTTTTTGAGTTAATGATATCAAATATGATCTTATTGTGTAGAGATTAGTCACTTTCGACTTTTGAGCGACACACTATTTTTGAATTATTGTGTCATTTTGCCTCTTGATATTGTGGATTTCATACTTTATCAGTATTTTAACAAAATTTAAGTACAAAATACTTCGAAACTCCAAATTGATTATCTTCATAAAAAAAACTACAAATTGATTATAATTTTATGTGATATAGCATCTCAATATCATCAGAGATATCAATATGCTCGATTAATAAGACTGACTGGTCATCCTTTCTCCAGGAAATAAACAATATTCACATTACACTACAAATCATGAACAATGTGATGATTTTTTTTTGTTTTATCAAAGTGATGATTGATACTTGATAAATGGCATATTCGTAATTAATTGACACCGAAATGGTCTATTTAATTACTTTCCTTCCAGCAAAGTAGTGACCAGAGGAGAGGCGCAAAGAGAGACCAAACCAAAACTACTCAGCTTTGTTCTCTGTCTCGGTGTCTCCTACATTCTCATTCCCAAAGTCCACACCCTGTTGTTGTTGAGAGCTCCGTCCTCAAATCCAAGGTCTGCTCTAATCCCACCTCTCCAGTTCAACCCTTTTATATCTCACCAATTTTGCTTCGTTTTCTTTTGTCTTGTTTGTTTCATTGTGTATGTGACGAAACACTAATCGGGTCAACTCACAATCCGAACCCGATTGATGGGTTTCAACTAAACCAAAGAAAACTTTGATCTTTGTTTATAAAGTTTGCATCTTTTTTGTTTTGGTGTTGTTGTTGTTGCTAGATTGGGAACTGTATACAAGTGGAGAATCAGAACGAGGAAATGGGATCAGAAGGGCCAAAGAGCGTGGTGATTAATGTGAGTGGGTTCAAGAAGTTTCAAGGGGTGGCTGAGAATCCAACTGAGGTTATTGTCAACAATCTGAGTAGCTATGTGGAGAAGCGAGGGTTGTCTTCTGGTCTGACACTGGGGAGCTGCACCATTCTCGAGACTGCTGGAGATGGTGCTAGTGCTGCTCTCTACAAGGCCATGGAGTCCGGGATTGAGAGAATGGAGTCTAATGCCAATGATCAAGTTGTATGGGTCAGTGTCGTAATTGACTTTTGTTTTGGGATTTTTGATGTCTAGATAAATGTACACATCGTCTTCAGAAATCAAAAATGATTATCTCTTACTGTTTTTGATAAGGACTAGGATTAGAACATGCTTGGCACATTTGCAGCCCCATTAGACTAGCCTTATTGTTTTGACCACTAAGTTCAGTTATATCTCTATCTCTTATGATATCATAGACCTACTTTTGTTAGTGACTCCAAGCACGTTTTGGATCAGCTTTAACTCATTGCCGGTTCGTTTAATCATTTTTAGTCATATGTGTAGGATACTTGCTCTAGAAATGTCTTTCGCAAGACTACCACAGTAACTGGTTTCACTTTGGACTTATGAGAAATGAACTTACCGTGGATATTATGTATCTCTTCATGCATGCTTTGGCTGCCTTATATATAAATAATAGCATACCTTACTAACTGAAGGTTAAGATTAAAACATGGATATCTCACTTGCCACTAACCATTTCAAAGAAATATTTTGGAACTGTGATTATGAGGCTGCTACATTCAGATTGTGTGAATTGCTAGAACCTTCAAAAGGGTTGGTTGGTATGTGGTATCATATTGTACTGACAGTTATTTTCATTGCTTTTTCAGCTTCACTTGGGGGTGAACAGTGGGGCTATGAAATTTGCTATTGAGCGGCAAGCTGTAAATGAAGCCACCTTTCGCTGTCCGGATGAGTTTGGATGGCAACCTCAGGTGGGTGTTGCTTTTCCTGTTGTGATGGTCTATTGTTTGTTTTATCCATCATTGAGATTATCTTTAATTTTGTTGAACCAATATTGTTTATTCTTATTTACCAGCAATTCCCAATAATTGAAGCAGATGGGGTAATTTCTCGAGCTAGAGAGGTACTGATACAGTGTTTGTGATACTAATGTTAAACATATGAATTTATATAATTTTGTATCCTGTGGTTTGTTGATCATTGTTGTAGATGATTATTCCCAGTCAAAAACTATGTATGTTGTTACTTTTCCAGGATAAGTACTAAGGGAGGGACTTTAATATATTTTTGAAATCGAGACTTTAATATATAACTTGACTGAATGCTGAAAGACTTGCCGGATTGCTGCTTTTCCTTATATAAGCAACCATTCAATTATGCTAGGTTTAAAACTAGTTTATGTGAACTGTAATGAAAATGCCCCTTATTGTTATTTCTTTATCCAACCAGTGAGGTTTAGTTGAGTTTTGGCTGAAATACTCCAAGTCAGTGGAACTGCTGCTGAGTCTTAAGAAATTCTTTTGGTGAAACTATAATGTCCACATCGTTAAACTTATCATTTGGACTTGGCATGTGTTCTTACTATCCGGAAAACCTTTATGTATTATTCTCTTGCAATCCCTCCCACTACCTCTCTCAACATATTCACTTTGCTAACTTTTCCACCATTTGATTCTTGTAGACATCTTGTTCGATTGATGCCATCCTTAAGATCTTGAAGAAAAAGGGATTCGACGCGGCCATATCAGATGATGCAGGACGCTTTGTGTGCAATTACGTCTACTACCATTCTCTCCGGTTTGCAGAAGAAAAGGGTCACAAGTCTCTGTTTGTCCATGTTCCCCTCTTTACAAGAATCGATGAAGAAACTCAGATGCGGTTTGTGGCCTCTCTTCTGGATGCCATTGCCGCAACATGCTGACGCCACTGTCCCAATGCTCCATCTTTCTATCTTCATGTTTCGTGCCATCTGCTGTTAAATGTATATCAATGGTGTCAATATCATTTTGGCTGTAAAAGGGTAATAATAATATTTACAAGCTCTGTTGCTTGTTGGTGTGGTGATGTTTCGATGTAAAAAAAGAGAGTAAAATTTCAAATCAATCTTGTGATGCAAATATTTGCCCCTAGTTTCTCTACTTATTCTCCTTATGGGTCTTTCAATTTCATATTTCAAGCTTCAATCTTTGAACTTGAGTGGCCTAAAGCAAAGACCTTTATGGTCTAAACCCTAAACCCTAAATGTGGATTTTACCGCGGAGAGCTCCATGGTCAATTCGAGGTCTTCGATCACTGTCCTCATCACTGGGTTTAGGCTCCTATTTTGAACCCAATTCCAGTGATCAGGTTTACTCCAACAACCGGAGGATAGGCCAGTTTGTGAAATCTGGGGACTTGAACAATGCACTCAAGGTGTTCGACGAAATGCCTCAGTATGATGTTGTTACCTATAACTTGCTTGTTTCAGCGCACGGTCGGGTTGGACAGCGAGAGGAAGCGTTTCAGCTATATGCTGATATGGTTTCACAGGGAATTAGGGAGAGTGCATCGACGTTTCCTTGTGTGTTGGGGAGTTGTAGTGATGGAGTGCAAGGGGTTCAAGTTCATTGCAGGGCGGTGTCGCTTGGGTTTAGCTTGAATGTGTATGTGGGGAGCTCCCTGTTAAACTTTTACTTGCGTGTGGGGCAAGAAAATGTGGCTATGAAGGTGTTTGATGAGTTGGTGGAGAGAAATTTGGCTGTGTGGAATTTGATGTTGAGGGGGTTTTGTGAGCTGGGTCGAGTGGGGGAGTTGTTTGGGATGTATTGTAGGATGAAGTTGGATGGTGTGGTTCCGAATGGGCTTAGTTATTGTTATTGGATTCGTGCGTGTAGTAATGGGAAGCTTTTGGATGAAGGAAAGCAGCTGCATTGTCATGTTGTGAAGGAGGGATGGTTGGGGTCGAATGTGTTTGTGGACAATGCTCTGGTGGATTTGTACTCTGCTTGTGGGAGTTTGATTGATGCAAGAGAAGCATTTGAAGTGATTCGAGTGCAGGATGTGATTTCTTGGAATTCAATTATTTGGGTCTATACTGAAAATGGTTTGCTGCTTGATGCTCTTGAGTTATTTGCTAGGATGCAGTTTTGGGGGAAGAGGCCGTCCATTCGTTCGTTTGTTGGGTTTTTGAATTTGGCTAGTAGGACTCGGAATATTCAACTTGGGAAGCAGATACATTCTTATGTTGTGAGGTCAGGTTTTGATCATGGTGCGAGTTTTCATGTTCAATCTGCTCTGATAGATATGTATGGGAAATGCGGCGACATTGAGAGTTCAGTGTGCATGTATGAAGATGGTCATGAACACAATTTGGAGAGTTGCAATTCATTAATGACATCGTTGTTGCACTGTGGTGTTATTGAGGATGTTGTGGAGATGTTTGGTTTGATAGTTGATGAGGGAATTGGTTTTGATGAAGTTACTCTTTCTACAACCCTGAAAGCCTTATCATTATCTGTATTGGCAAGTTTAGGCAGCTGCAGATTGCTGCACTGTTGTGCAGTGAAATCAGGTTTTGAATCTGATATTGCAGTTTCATGTTCACTAATCGAAGCATATGGGAGATGTGGTCATGTTAAGCTTTCCCGCCAGGTTTTTGATGAACTCCCTTCACCAAATGTCATCTGTTTTACATCAATTATCCATGGATATGCCCGAAATGGAATGGGAAGTGAATGTCTTCAATTGGTTCAAGATATGGTGGAGAAGGGTTTGAAACCTGATAAAGTGACAGTGCTGTGCGTGTTAAGTGGGTGCAGCCATTCAGGTCTGGTTGAAGAAGCAAAATTGCTCTTCAATTCAATGGAAATACTATATGGGGTTTCCCCGGACCGAAAGCATTATTCTTGCATGGTTGATCTTTTAGGCCGGGCAGGTTTGCTGGAGGAAGCTGAAGAGCTGCTACAACAGGCACCCGGAGAAGGCGACTGTGTGATGTGGAGCTCATTGTTGAGAAGTTGTATGGTACACAAGAATGAAACAGTAGGAAGGCGGACAGTAAAAACTTTGTTGAAGCTTGAGGGAGAGGACCCTGCAATATTATTGCAAGCTTCAAACTTTTATTCTGAAATCCGCGAGTTTGACACCGCAATGCAAATCCGAGAATTTGCAATAGCACAGCAAGTAACAAGGGACATAGGTCACAGCCTGGTTGAGGTATACAGCCACAGTCACCATTAGCTTCTTGAACTGATGGAACCAGCTCACCAAATTGTTGATCGACCCCGGTGCCTCAGGTTTAACATCTTCTGAATATAATTGTTATTATTACTGCTGTTGTTGGTTTGCTTCATTGATGGGTAAAGTGTTAGGTGTGCATGTACATTTGAAAGATTTGTACCTTTGTCGTCCTCTTTGATCTAACTAATCCGTTGACATTTTCTTTCCCTTTGAAAGAAACTGGTCTGGATTTTGTCTTTTCAATGGTATACTGTTTTGGATTTTGTTTTGATTACGAAGTTACTATTTTTACCAGGACGTATTATCTTGTAGATGCATTTTTTCTTTTCCTTTTCTTAAAATAGATGCCAGGAAGAGATTCAGATTGCACAACACTATGAGTGGTGGATTTTTGTGTGCTGATTTAAGAGTAAAGCAAAGAACAAATATTTTCCCTTGCTTAAAGTGTGGGATTGTAGAAAATGTTACATCTTCATGTACTTCCAAGCCAAGCCATATATCCCACAAACATCTTCATTTCTCGTACTAATCTACAGATATAAATTATAACCCATTGTTCATTATACAAATCAAATCAATCTTGTAATACAGCAAAGATACAACAAACATGAATAGATTCTTTGTGATTTCTTTTCTTGGTATGCTGATAGCAGTTCATGGAGTTGCAGGAAACATGATCTATGATGACATTGGCACGCTTGATGAGCTTGAAAACTTTGACATAGAAGAAGACGATGAGGTGGATGTCTTTGAAATCCCGTCATGGACAAGCGAACGTGGTAGCAAGGTTCTTGTTAATGTGGATAGCTTTGGTGCTATTGGAGATGGAGTTTCTGATGATACTCAGGTGAGGATGTTATATGAATTGTTAGTTTTACATTTCGTGTCATTTGCAACGCAGTTCATTCAGTTAATGTATTTAAAGGCTCCGCATTGCAAAGTGGTTTTTGATTCCATTAACCGATAGAATCTTATTAAATATGTTGTAATCAACATTCAGCAGTAGTTTGATGGAAAACTTGCCAATTTAGACTGCAAAATAAATTCTCTACATTAAATAGTTTTTATCACAGTGATTGTTGACATATTCTTCTGAAATGCCATTGATATTAGGCTTTTGTAAAAGCTTGGGATATTGCATGCAATACAACAAAAGCTGTTTTCCTGGTACCCCAAGGGCGCCGCTATCTAGTAAATGCAACAAGATTTGAAGGGCCATGCGCAGATAGCTTAGTCATCCAGGTAATGTCGTATACAATTTGCATGTATCAGTTAACATTTACCCTCTGTAGATCTGTTTTGAACAATACATAGCACTTGTGATGCACATTGTGTTGTTACCATCGATGATAATATCATACTGACTGTGAACCTGTGGTACAACAGATTGAGGGAACAATAGTAGCACCAGATGATCCTGATAACTGGGATCCCAAATTTCCACGAACATGGCTTGATTTCTATAAACTGAAGGGAGTACTTTTCCAAGGTCATGGAGTTATTGATGGATCAGGCAGTAAATGGTGGGCTTCATCCTGCAAAAAGAATAAGACAAATGTAAATTTTTGGAAGTTCATAGTTTCTATTCAGATCCAAGCACTTCAAATTTCAAAAAACAATGCTAACTTCTAATTTTTTGTCTGTCTTCCGAATTTCTACAGCCTTGCAGGGGTGCTCCAACAGTAAGTAACTTGAACTGAAGTCACAAACTTATAACCATACTTTCAAAACAGGATTCATTCAGGGATCAGGAATCCAGGTTCAATGCCTATAATGAAGTTGACGTCCTTATTGCAGGCATTTACTATTGATAGAAGCTCAGCTATAAAGGTAAAAGGGCTCACCATCCAGAACAGCCAACAAATGAATTTCGCCATCTCTCAAAGTGATTCTGTACGAGTTTATGCAGTCCAAGTCTCATCTCCAGGAGACAGTCCTAACACTGATGGAATCCATATAACTGCATCCACTAATGTGATTCTTCAAGACTGCAAAATTGGAACAGGTGAATCATTATTTCTTATCTCATTTTTATAGCTGAAAATGAGGAAATGGAATGAAAATAAATGGCTATTCGGAATATATAAAAAGCACCCTTGCAAGACAGGATATGCAAACATGCAAATAACCGAAAGAAGAGGTTTCAAAGTTAAGCTAGGGATATGAGTATTAACTTTGAATAATGCCCACGAATGCTTTAACTTGAAAGGTGCACAACCACATGGCGCCCATAACAAAACTGAAAGCACTGATCCATTTTATTTGATGTTGATTCTGAATATGATATGCAGGAGATGACTGCATCTCAATTGTCAATGCTACATCAAATATTAAGATGAAGAGAATCCTTTGTGGACCAGGACATGGAGTCAGGTACTCTCTACTTTGGTTGTACGTTATAAAGGAGCCCTATGACGGCCCAAAGGTGACAAGTAATTGGAACTCTAATTTTGTTTTCATTTTATTTGTTGGTATAAATTTTGGCTGCCAGCATTGGAAGTCTAGGGAAGGACAATTCCAGCGCCGTAGTCACAAAAGTGGTCTTGGATACAGCATTCCTCAGGGGGACTACCAATGGCCTCCGCATCAAGACTTGGCAGGTTTTTAATCTACTATTACAATGATCTTTTTTTCTTATGAGGATATTGACAGTGATGTTACAATGAACAGTTTTCCTTATTTTCCTTGCCCTTCCCTTTTTTCACTTTGGGGTGCCCTTTGTATAGGGAGGTTCTGGTTATGTTCGTGGAGTCCGTTTCCAAAATGTAAGGATGGAAGATGTAGCGAACCCCATAATCATAGATCAGTTCTACTGTGACTCCCCCAAAGCTTGTCAAAATCAGGTAATGCTCTTAAGACTTCATCATTTTGTCTCCTCCATTTTGATTTTTGAAGTGTTTCAGAAAATGGTAATCAAAGTAATCCAATAAATATATGTTAACTTGCGAGTTATGTTTCTTCTTCTTGACATTGTAGACATCAGCTGTGCAAATCAGCCAAATCATGTATTGGAACGTCTCAGGAACTACAACGAGTAAGAATGCGATGAAGTTTGCCTGCAGTGACACAGTTCCATGCAGCAACCTAGTCCTCAGTAACGTCAACTTGGAGAAGAAAGATGGCACAGTGGAGACATATTGCAACTCTGCCGAAGGCTTCGGGACTGGAGTTGTGCATCCATCAGCAGATTGTCTGAACTCTCATGACAAAGATATGATAGTCATCAAACAGCCTGCAGAAGTTGAACATGCAGATCCCAGCACAGAAAAAATTGTGCATACTGAACTGTGACCTATATAGGTCATATTGACATACCTAAATAACTGTTTGATAGTATACTAAACAGAGTTAATGAGCTTGTAGAATGCTCTATAGTAATTGATGTTAAAGGATTCTCGGAGGGAGGTTTGAGGTGCCCATGTCAAACTTTAAAGGGAGTTGCGGACAATGTAATCCTGTATAGTATAATGAAATTGAAGTTGAAAGTAACAGATAATTCGTAGAATTATGTCTTCTCAGTTCTCACCCTTAATTCAATACTCAACAATGCTTCTCGATCAGCATGAGAATCATAGGTTGAGAATAAAGCGTGAGCATAATTACTAAAATAAAATTGAGAAAGGTTTGGTCAAAAATGGCAGAGCAGTGGAGGACAGAGGGCTGATGGACCCAGAATTCCCAAAAGATACGAGTAACATGGCTTTTAGACCATACGAAAGGGAAAGCAGCATGAATATGTATGCTCTCGCTCTCAGAAATAGATGCATGTTTGCTCTTCATAACGAACTACATCAACGTTTGAGCAAAAAAACGCTTCATTATTTGGGTTTGGATGTGACCAACAAAGTAGATATATGTAGGCACATGCGCACATCATGTCACTGACATTAAGTATTAGACTAGATCCAGTTGATTGAGATATGTGGACTTTTCTACTATACATATGTGTATAGCATACATCAAGTCATAAACCGTCCGATCTCAAACCGTAAACAGTCCGATCGTCTTGAATTTTAACTTGTTAAACAATCGGACAGTTCACGGCTATACATATGTATCCCAAAGTTGCTATCTGTGCCAGGCTGCCTAGAAGAGAAGTGCCAACCAGAGGTTGATTAGGAGAGCCCATCTCTAAATATAATGACATGGTCCTCATGGCAGACATAAGCAAAGGTTCAATATGAGACACACTGCTCGTATGAGGAGTAATATAACACCTTACAGCTCAATAACCCAGCATATAGTGTTCCAGACGGTTGAAACTATAACGTGAGCGCTAAATCAGTATATGGCACACTGCAAGTGACGACTAATGTAAAGGCATACATAATTTAGTACTATAGAACAGGTGGGAGAACTTGTAAAACTCTGAAAACTGTTTCTGTAGGTGAACAAACCTCATAAATTTCAAGTTGGAGCAAACAAATCAACACTGCCGAACTGCTAAAAATTGTCACTCGCTTTGGTTTGATCCTTGAAGAATAAACAAATGGAATAGTTTAGAGTATCAATTCATGTTTCAATCATCACTAGAAACATTCCAGGGAAAATAACTGAAAGATATTATTTCATAGAGAAAAAGAACAAACACACCAGATAACTCATTTATTCGAAAACAAAACTCCAAAAGTGAGTACAGTCGAGGACACATTCCTGACTGACTCTATAACTAATGAAGGGACGCGAATGCAAAACAAAAACCATAGAAGAACAATCACCTAGCCCATTAACTCAGAGATTTAGCTTAATGGGAAGAGATTTTGAGGTTGAGGGACTTGTTGATCCATGCCTTCCAGCTCCCACTCCCCTTGCGAGAAATTGTAGCAGCCGGAATCTCAGCGTCGACCATTTTCACAGGCTGAGGCTTCTTGCATAGCATAAAGTTCCGAGATCCTTGCGATCCAATTGTGTCCCATGGACTCAGAGCTGCAAGCAATCAAAATTCACATACACAATCAGAATTAGTCCTACAACTAAGATGCAATGCTTTCAAATTACTAACATTTACTCAACACATCAATCAAAAACAGGACAAAATTCGAAAAAGTGAGAAAGAGTTATGGAGTCATTACCATCAGGTCCGGCAGTTGGACAGTAGAGCATGAACTCATTGAGATCAGAGCCGAGAATCGGGAGGCGGCCTTCACGAGCATAGGATTTCAAGGCGGTATCAATAACCGCAGCCACAAGAGCCTCCTCGTTGACAACGAATCGGATCGGGCCGGCACTGCCCAGCACAGTGATGCTGATCAGGAACCTGTTGCCCTTGGCGGCAGCCTGGCTCTTCTTCTGCTTGTATAGCAACATCTTCAAAACTCAAGATTGAAGACCGAGATCCAAATCCAATGCTATAAAAGAACTCACTGATTCCCCCTTTCCCAAAGAAGGTTATTTGATATCAACAGAAAGAGTATATGAAAACGAATCAATCGAAATCGAGAAAGAGGAGAACAAAATTAAGTCTATCCAATTGGGGCGATATCGCAACGCAACAGGTGTCGAGCCGGGATTTAGGATTCACGGGTCGACGCCGAGGCAGCGGTAGTACCAGCCTTCCTTGCAGGAGCCGAAAGAGAAAGCTGAAGCGGCGGAGACAGGGAGAATAGCAGCGCTCGCCCTCGATTGTGCAATCGAGCGCATGAAATTACTGATGCTTAAGATTTCCACCATTCACAACCTGCTTCGATCTCGAAATTTTCGATTAAAAAAACTGGGAAAATTTCTAGAGGGAGCTATTGTGGCCTCCTTCAGAAACAAAAGTGTTGAATGGTCACCTCAAACTGAAAAAGAGGGATTAGGGTTAGGGTTTGTGGGGGCGGCTCTCTCGCTCTCTCTCTTCCTCCTTTCTCTCTGTGTTTGAGTTTTGAGGTTTGGTTCCTTCTGGGGAAGGAGAGAGGAGCCTTATTTATACGGTTTGGAGTGATTTTTTTTTTACTTTTGAGTTTAAAGGGGTCGGTAGGGTAAAACTTTTGCTGCCACCGACTGCTTCCAAATTTACCGCTTCTTTTTACTGGTCCAGGTAATTACCGTGTCTGAAAATTTGCAGTCAGGTGTTTTTTACTCACTCGTTTTTAACGAATTCGAGCTGTTACACGTATTGAGTCCGGTAGTAACTCCCAGCGTCAATGGTAACTGGGTCAACGTGTTCGGTTACTCTGGTAAATAATAGACTACAGTCACAATAACTAGCATTTAGCTTAAGAATAATTCTTCGATTACAGATGTGTAGATTTTAAAAAATACTTTGTTTTCGCTCATACGAAAAAA
>NC_020494.1:18742139-18750486 GCF_000184155.1 Fragaria vesca subsp. vesca | reverse complement strand
AAAAAAAAAAAAAAAAAGTACGTAATTCTTTACTAAAATAATGATTTCGAGTGCAAATTGGACCGAGTATGTGGAAACACAATACAATATACCAATGTACATTTTTTTTTCTTTCTGAAATTGAAGGTTAATATCATTAGATGACCAGCCTAATACTCAACAAGAACACGTACGTTAGTGTGCACTTGCAACTGATTAGCGTATAATTAAAGTGATTAATTGCATTTTTCCGATGAAATGTAATAGTAATTAGTTGCATGATACATCTAGTTTAATCACATAAATTTATTAATTTATGGGAATCGAATCTACAATAATCTGTCCTACATTTTGTATTGACGTTTTATATTTGTCACTTAGCCTCCAAAGCTTAAGATGCCAAAGATGTCACATTAGAGCTTTCTAAGGTTCTTCCTAAATAATCCAATGTACGGATGCCATTCAAACTCGACCTGCCCATGCCTTGGCTGGCAAGCGAGACAAGTTTATGGACACTCATTATTCATTGTTTAACACTAATTTGTTTTTGTTTGAGCCCCCCATGTGTCACATTTAGATTCAAACCCTTTGACATATATACCAGCTACATATTTTCTATGATCGAATCAAAGGCTGCGTAACGAACAAGTCATATTTCCACCAAAACAAAAGAGGGGTCCGATCTTGCCGGAACCCTAAGGCAGTCGTATCAGGCAAAAGCAGAGGCTCAAGCTTTTCCATATTATTATAAATGATATTTAGATGACTCATTACAATGTTGGTTGGCTTGGAAGCACCAACCAGAAACGACGAACTTAAATTATTGCTTCAATGAAATTGAATAACCTACCATAGATGCATGAAAATGGCGCGTACAATTTAATTATTATGAGGTAAAACGTGATATGTGCACGATTGTTTATACATATATTTTAAGTGGAAATTCTTGTATGCAAAACATAAATTTACGTTTTGCATACAAGAGTTTTTACGACTCAATCTTAACCATTCATAACTGATCATCATGTTTCTATATTATTTTTTTTAATCTTGATCATTTATTTATGTTGTGAAGATACACGCCGTGTACTGAAGATGCTTTATTCTTATATTTTAAGAAGAAATTCATATAGTTGCTGTTATAATTCTTCACTTGAGAGAAATGAGAAATATAAAGAAAGATGTTTCATTCATATATTTCGGAGTCGACGATCGAGGAAGAAGCAATGGAACTCAATTTATAATTTTATAAAGTAATTAAAACGAATAAGCTAGATTATTATTAGATAGATTTTTGATTAATAATCCAGTGTTCTAAAACAAGGTCGTCCAGTCCGCCTAGGCGGTTCAAGTCAACCATTCGTTGTAGTAGTGTCAAAGCGAGTTTTCGAACCCTTGGTATATGAAGTGTTTTAAAACTAGCCCGTCTAAGCGGCTTCCAGGCGCTCCAAGCCTATCATTTATTATGTGATCGAGCATCTAGCGAGTTTTCAAACTTTGACATATTAACAAAACAATTATGTAAGGCCGCAAATTAATGTTTACTGCATATGTATGATGTCATTCATTGATTCACATGATCATATTCCTGGAGAATATATGTAACGGGACCAAGTACGTAGCGTAGGTAACATGCATGATTACATACCGCACTAATAAACTAGGGCTTGAAATTAACTGAAGGCTGTGCGTTTAATTTAGGTCAACAACCGAATAAGATCAGTTGCAAAATCAGAATCTTGACTATATATATGTACGCGACGATGGCTTATACAGGAGTCGTCGATAAAAAGCAACCAGATGAAAACCCTACCATTCTTTGTGTTTATCCTCATTCCCATTCTGGAATGGTGGTCCAGATGAATACGTATAAGCTCCCTGTACGTACATACAAACAGCCGAAGGATCGAGATGCAGTGTATGCATGTATTTGAAATGAGATATAGACAGGAGCACTTTTCATCTTGGACGAGTACTTATCGGTTTGTACGAACTACAACTCAAGGCTGAGAGTGAGAGTTGAGATCGATGATTTGGATATCCCAGCAGCGCCCGGGCTCAGCCATTTTGTAAGGTTGCTAGCTAGCACATATGCATCACGTACGCATGAGCTCAATATGGTCCAGATTGTGAGTGAACGATCGAGACGACGGTTAAAGCTGATGATCGATCGAATAGGACTAGGACTGATGAGCAACATGAACGTATATACTACATTATTCGGAAGGATTCAGAAAAGCCATGAATCACCCGCCCCATATATATCTATATCCTGTAACGTTGGTTTGGTTTTCCACCCCAGAAAATATCTTCGGTTGATGTTACTGGAGAATTAAGCAAACGAAGAGTATCGAACGCAGATTTTCCTTGGTCCCCTGCTCCCCTTAACTGTATAGAGGTGATTTCATTTTCATAATCAAAGCTATCAAAAGCAGGCTGATCAAACAGTACTATCAACATTTATGTTATGTTGAAACCTGAAAGCGTTAGGCTCTTGCTTTCATTTTTTTTTTTCAAGTGTGTGTAGGATTTGCAATTACATACTGCATCAAAAAGAAAGAAGAAGATCTACAGTCGATCGAGGAACGTTTACTCCAAGGAGATATATAGTTTTATAGTTGACTGTCAAAATGAAGGGATTCGTTACCTGCTTCCTGCTTCGTGTTTCATGCAGATAGGGATGGATCTGACAGCATAGTGTTATGTATTATTACAAGATGGTGCATATATGGTCCTAGCTTGTGAAAATGATTTTTCATCCCTAAGTTTTATTCCCCTGTCGTTTGAAACAATATACATGTGATTGGCTGACAAGCTCTTCCCCTTCAAAGCCAACCAGAAGATCCTGCAGGATCTGAAGGAAATCCTTAGCAGTTGCTAGTGGAATTTCATCCCGAGTAAACAATGTGGTTGTACACAGTTACACTCCTTTGATTAACATTTCCTCCTTGTCAATTGTATTGGTCAACTTTTTATAATCAGGAGGATGTAGGATATTTTGTTTTTCTAATAATTTTCCTCCAATTATTAAACTATGGAGTTGCTTAAACGTTAAGGTTGAAGTTAACATATGAATTTTATATAGGATTAGAGACTTAAGGGACGAATTATTATAATTTTATATTGTTTGACGCGTCCTGACTATAAATCACATAGAAACTAGACACTAGTGTTTTTTGAGAGCGCAACTTATTCGGGTTTGTCCCTAGCTATCCTTGCTTCTTCCAAAAATCTGAGTAACTCGGACATTCTCCTCTTTGAAGCCTCTGCACTGCGTGCTGGTCTTATTGTTGCCTACATACATGGATTCCACAATCTCTTTGTAGAAATAGATTTCAAGATTGT
Organism: Fragaria vesca subsp. vesca; assembly: GCF_000184155.1. Lineage (NCBI taxonomy): Eukaryota > Viridiplantae > Streptophyta > Magnoliopsida > Rosales > Rosaceae > Fragaria > Fragaria vesca. The sequence continues at coordinate 18,747,162 of NC_020494.1, read as the reverse complement.
CATTGATAGTGTAACTGGTGCCTCAGCCATTATCTGCAGAATTCACACTGATTATGGGCATAAAAAAGTTGGCCACCATGGTCTCAGTCACATTCTTCAATCATAACAAACGGGAGCATAATTTTGTACCTGATGTCTTGGCAAAAGAAAGACACATCAATGAAGCCCAAGTTTGATAGGCCAATCTTCCTATTGCAGATAGGAAAGCTTTATTGTTGTTCTAAGGGATTCTCTCTGTAAATTTTTTCATCTTTTTTGAAAAAAAGAAAAACTTATTTGGGTTTGTCAAACATGGGCTTCCCTATTAGGAAATTAACGAAATAGAACCCAATCCACAAAACTCATGATCCAAAGTCCAGACACCTGATAATCCGATGATATCCTACGTACATATGCACGATGCACATTGTGCCCGTACTTTTCAGCTCTTGCCCCTAGCCGATGAGTCGATGACAATGGCAAAGCGTCAAGGAAGGCGGACCACGAGAGCTAGGCCACTTCAAATTCGAAGAGAGACAAAGCTAGAACCGTCGCCATGCGATTCGTGAAGCACAAGTTTACACGTGCACGGCCTCACGTTCTTCACTACGAATGGTTGCGCCATTTTATAGCTGATCGAGATATGTAGCTCTACAAATAAACCAGAAACCTAAATTCTCTCGGCTTCGTTCTGCAATGGACAAGAACATCCTGGGACTTCTCCGCCTTCGGATCAAGCGAGGTATCAACCTCGCCGTCCGCGACTATGTCACCAGCGACCCTTACATCGTCGTAACCATGGGGCGCCACAGGCTCAAGACTCGCGTGATCAAGAAGAATTTAAACCCGGAGTGGAACGAGGAACTCACTCTTTCGATGACCGACATCAACGAGCCTATCCTTCTCAACGTCTACGACAAAGACCATATCACCCACGACGACCCCATGGGCGATGCAGTGGTTGACATCAAGCCCTACGTCGAGTGCCTGAAACTGGCGGCGGAGTTGGAGAAGCTCCCAGATGGGTGTGCGTTGAAGAAAGTCCAGCCCAGCAGGAACAACTGCCTGGCCACCGAGAGCTGTTGCACTTGGCACGAGGGGAAGATCATCCAGGACATGAGACTTAAGCTGAGGAATGTGGAGTGTGGGGAAGTTGTAGTCCAGATTGAGTGGATTGATGTTCCGGGTTCTAAAGGTTTAGCAAATGTTCAGGTCTAGGAGCTTTGATAGTATAGGTTTTGATTTTGTGCTAGTATGTGACTGTAAATGTTTTGTTGGATTCAGTGTACGTACATGTATTAACCATCAGAAATTTTATTACCAAGTTACTTGAGCATAAAAATGACTTAAAATCTGTCTGAAGCTTGTGATATTCATCTTCAATTTTCCTGTAGAAGCTGCTTGTTTGACATACTAGGTACCAGAACTCGATGAATCAATCGCTTCATCAACACCAGAAAGCTTTTTTCTCAGAGGAAGATTTTGATTCCATGTTCAGTTTAGATGCACAGCCTCTGAATTATGAGGCATTGGGTTTAGCTAGATTGAATACTCTAGTCCTTCAACTGCAAAAATCAGGTATTTTTTGTGGTGTAGGAGGATATTTAGAAGATTTAGACCGTGACTAAAGATTTAAACAATGATTATGTACATAGGTTTTGTTTTATTTTAAGATACAGTTAAACTAGGCGTCTATGGGTGATCATTGTTTTAGACGTGCAAGCATTGCTATGGTACCAATGTACCATTGAGAATATGCCATTTCTTCTCAGTTATGGAGGAGTATCAAAGCATTGCTGTATGATAAAACATGAAAATGAAATCTGGGGATTTGGAATTTTGTTCATAGATATTTTCGTTACTCTTGTATGGATGTTTAGTACGTTGTATGGTTATGGTTTACTACTGAGATATCTTATCTCCAAATTCGTATGTTTGGTCTAAATTCCCCTTCAACATTAAGCTTTTGAAACGTTCGAAGGGCGCCAACTTGAACCGAAACAGAGTTCCAATGGCTTCCACTTCAACTTCTTCAATATCTTTGCAAACTAGTGCACAGAAACAAAGCTTCCCTTCAAATTCAGCAGCCACAACATTCCACACAAACCTTAGTTTTCCATATAATCCGTTGCCATTTACCAAATTTGTATGTGTTAGATCTTCTAGCACTTCCAAGTACTACAATGAAGTTGTGGTGGATGAAGAGATGGACAGAATACGGAGGCTTCAAAACGGTTCAGATGTTCGTGGGGTGGCCTTGGAAGGTGAGAAGGGAAGGTCAGTCGACCTTACGCCTCCGGCTGTGGAGGCAATTGCAGAGAGCTTTGGTGAGTGGGTTATCAATGGCTTGGAGAAGCAGAGAGGACAGCCTGTGGAGAATGTTAAGGTGTCCCTTGGCAGAGACCCTAGAATATCAGGACCATCTTTGAGTGTTGCTGTCTTTTCAGGTCTAGCTCGTGCCGGTTGTTTGGTGTTTGATATGGGACTTGCAACCACTCCTGCTTGCTTCATGAGTACAATTTTGCCTCCATTTTCCTATGACGCTTCTATCATGGTAGCATAGAGCAAAGTTCTTATATATGGATGCAGAGTCTAATTGTAAATGTAGTGCTATAAGTTTAGGGAGAACAATATGTGAACTGATGGGATTGAATGTTATTGTACTGCAGATGACTGCATCTCACTTGCCCTATACTCGTAACGGTTTGAAATTCTTCACCAAGAGAGGGGGACTGACCTCGCCGGAAGTGGAGGAAATATGTGACAAAGCGGCGAGAAAGTATGCTAATAGGCTCACCAAAGTGTCAAGTGTTCTTCGCATACCACCGTCAAGGGTTGATTTCATGAGCTCTTACTCGGAGCACCTCCGGAACATTATCAAGGAGAGAGTGAATCATCCACTACATTATGACACTCCACTACAAGGATTTCAGGTTCTCAATCTAGCTTTTCATGCCTGCATTGTGTCACCCTACATTTGTTAATGTTAAAACATTTAATCCAAAATAAATTGACAATACGTGCAGATAATAGTCAATGCTGGGAATGGATCAGGAGGCTTCTTCACATGGGATGTGTTAGACAAGCTAGGAGCAGACACCTTTGGCTCTCTACACCTCAAACCAGATGGGATGTTTCCAAACCACATTCCCAACCCAGAAGACAAAGTTGCCATGACACTTACAAGAGCTGCAGTGCTAGAAAACTCTGCTGATCTTGGAATCGTATTCGACACTGATGTGGACCGCAGTGGTGTTGTAGATAACAAAGGCAATCCCATTAATGGGGACAAGCTTATTGCTTTGATTTCAGCTATTGTATTGAAGGAACACCCTGGAACCACCATTGTGACCGATGCTCGAACAAGTATGGCACTTACTAGATTCATCACCAACAGAGGAGGTCACCATTGCTTATATCGCGTTGGTTATAGAAATGTGATTGAAAAGGGAATCCAGCTTAATAAGGATGGCATTGAAACTCATCTTATGATGGAAACTTCAGGACATGGTGCTCTGAGAGAGAACTTTTTCCTTGATGATGGTTAGTACTATTTCATTTTTATGCTTTGATTTCACACATGCTTGCATAGTAACTCATTTTGCTAATTTTATAGGGGCTTACATGGTGGTGAAGATCATCATTGAGATGGTACAAATGAAGCTTGCTGGATCAGATGAAGGGATAGGAAGTATCATTAACGATCTTGAAGAACCAGAAGAATCTGTAGAGCTAAGGATGAATGTAGTCTCTGAGCCTAGATATGCAAAAGAAAAGGCCATCGAGGCAATTGAAACGTTTCGACAGTACGTTGAGGTACTTGTTTAGTGATTAGTATAGTTAGTACATCAAACCAGCGAGCTTCAAGTCATTAAGAGATGACTCTGATTTAATTTTAACAAATCAACATCGACTTGTAGGAGGGAAGAATTGAAGGATGGGAATTAGATACATGTGGCGATTGTTGGGTCAGTGAAGGCTGTCTAGTAGACTCAAATGAAACCTCGGCTGCAGCAGTTGATGCTCACATGTACAGGTACTATGTGATTAAAACAAAACTGAAACTTAAAATTGGATGGAGCAATCCAGTATATATATCCATAGTGTTTAGGTAATTGAACTGTGTATGTTACACAGGGTAAAAGTATCAGATGAGGTGCATGGACAGCATGGTTGGGTACACATTCGGCAAAGCATTCACAACCCTAATATTGCAGTGAATATGCAATCATCTGTGCCTGGCTCTTGCCAAACGATGACCAGAGTTCTTCGAGATAGGTAATCCCCATCAGGCCATCACAGAATTCAGTAGAACTTAACAGGCTAGTTGAGTTAATAAACTAACCGATCGATCCTTGCTTGAATTTGCAGATTTCTCATAGCTAGTGAAATGGACAGAGTCCTTGACATGACTGAGATTGACAAGTATGCCAAAAGTGGATTTCTGTAGGCTGACGAGTTTGTATTCTACATTGAAGAGTTGCAGGTAGCCAGCCATACATGGAGCATGTTAGGGTGCACAAAGTCACAAACATTGACATATTGGAGCAAATTGAATAAACAGCCTTCTTGTGTATTGGTAAGCAGCTGCTGTTGTGGATGAGTGAATTATCGTACCTGAGATTTTGATACCCGAAACAAGTTTATAGGATAGGACCATTAAAGAAAGAAATTGATACCTGTAGTCAGTGGCGTAGCTAGAAACTTTTTACAAGAGGGTCAAATTTTAGATATATAACTTTTCATATACCGCATAAAATTCTAGATAATGGTTTCTTAGGCATAATAGTCATTCTAGAGCTATTATTGGGAAGGAATTTGAAAAAATTTCAACAACAAAGAAAACAGGGCTTGAGATTTATAGTAGATTTGAACCCATGTATAACTTAGTCCCATAATCTTAATTTATTTCGCATGGGTAGTAACAATTTTAGCTAATGCTAAATTATGGGAAATGCCGAAATGGAATAGAGACGAAGGCTGACATGCGACGACGATGTACGTAGTCTTGGAATATTAAGACAGAAAAATAAGAAAAAGATAG
>NC_020494.1:18727059-18742119 GCF_000184155.1 Fragaria vesca subsp. vesca | reverse complement strand
TATATATATATATATATATATATATATATATATATGATCGAATTAAACAACGCTGTAAAATTGCTTTCCCATCTGCATACCAAATTACCAATAAACTTATAAACATGCGAGGTCCTCCTTCTATGGTCAGTTCAATCATTCACACTAATACCAAACTGGAAGGCTACTGAGATTAAGCCCAGACTGCCATTCGGCGATTCAATGGATGAACATTGCAATATAAACAATGAACGCACTCGAGGGAATTGAGAATCAAGTCCAACAGGGACAGAAATGCTTTTTCAATAACCATGCAGCCCGAGAGTGAGAGAGTGCTCGCCGGAGAAGATGGACGAAAAATTGGAAATCTCTCTGGACTTGGGCCTAGCATCGTGGAGAAGAAGAGTCCATTTAGCCAAAAAAATAATAAGGTGGATTGGGCCTCTTTACACGTCCGTTTAAGAGTCATCAATATTACTCCATGATGCTTACCATAACCATCTTAACACGTCGTTAGTAAAGCTATACAAATTCTCAGATTGATTTACATTAGCTTTGTTTTCTACTTTCATACGGTCATGATCAACAAGATGGCATAAATAAAAAAAGTGAAAATGATTTTTAAATAGTTTCATCACCTTATTGATTTAGGAAAAATGATTCGAACAGTATCTCACGTTTACCTTCTTAATAAGTCAAATCAAGTGGCCGGACTAACTCACCGTACCCAAAACCATTTTCAGCCTCCTGATCAGGTCTCCTAGCTAGCACCCTGCAGCACTACCTAGTTAGCTAGGTATAACCGATTGAGATATCGTCACAATCGGTTTATCGTATTGATTGTATGAGACGTTAGCTAGCTGATGAAATTCCCCTAAACTATATGTATATGCTACAAGACGTCAACCGCACGCGGGGTATCGACTCTTTCAACTTAAAAATTAATTTGAAACTTTCTCCTCCTCACTCCTCAGATTGAAAATTCAATATGCCTAAGCGTGAGTGATTGACAGAGACTGAAACACAGCTAGCTAGGCTCATCGAACAAGAGGTCGACTCAAAGACTTCCATTTCTTCCTCACTTGACCTTCAACATCACCGAAACTTGTCACCCGCGTCGGGCGAGCGTGCTACGTACGCAGCCCGATGTGAACTACGTACATGTTATATGTTGATGCATCATGCAGGATCGTAAAGACGAGATCGAATTGAGTAACTTAAATTTTCTCAGCTTCGTTCTGCAATGGACAAGAACCTCCTGGGACTTCTCCGCCTTCGGATCAAGCGAGGTATCAACCTCGCCGTCCGCGACTATGTCACCAGCGACCCTTACATCATCGTAACCATGGGGCGCCACAGGCTCAAGACTCGCGTGATCAAGAATAATTTAAACCCAGAGTGGAACGAGGAACTCACTCTTTCGATGACCGACATCAACGAGCCTATCCTTCTCAACGTCTACGACAAAGACCGTTTCACCCGCGACGACCCCATGGGCGATGCAGTGGTTGACATCAAGCCCTACGTGGAGTGCCTGAAACTGGCGCCGGAGTTGGAGAAGCTCCCAGATGGGTGTGCGTTGAAGAAAGTCCAGCCCAGCAGGAACAACTGCCTGGCCACCGGGAGCTGTTGCACTTGGCACGAGGGGAAGATCATCCAGGACATGAGACTTAAGCTGAGGAATGTGGAGTGTGGGGAAGTTGTAGTCCAGATTGAGTGGATTGATGTTCCGGGTTCTAAAGGTTTAGCAAATGTTCAGGTCTAGGAGCTTTGATAGTATAGGTTTTGATTTTGTGCTAGTATGTGACTGTAAATGTTTTGTTGGATTCAGTGTACGTACATGTATTAATCATCAGAAATTTTATTACCAAGTTACTTAATTAAGCATAAAAATGACCTAAAATCTGTTTGAAGCTTGTGATATTCGTCTTCAATTTTCCTGTAGAAGCTGCTTGTTTGACATACTAAGTACCAGAACTCGATGAATCAATCGCTTCATCAACACCAGAAAGCTTTTTTCTTAGAGGAAGATTTTTATTCCATGTGCAGGTTAGATGCACAGCCTCTGAATTATGAGGCATTGGGTTTAGCTAGACTGAATACTCTAGTCCTTCAACTGCAAAAATCAGGTATTTTTTTGTGGTGCAGGAGGATATTTAGAAGATTTAGACCGTGACTAGTGAGGACATAGGTTTTGTTTTATTTTAAGATACAGTTAACCAAGCGTCTATGGGTGATCATTGTTTTAGACGTGCAAGCATTGCGCGCTGTGGTACCAATGTACCATTGAGAATATGCCATTTCTTCTCAGTTATGGAGGAGTATCAAAGCATTGCTGTAGGATAAAACAAGAAAATAAAATCTGGGGATGTGGAATTTTGTTCATAGATATTTTCGTTACTCTTGTATGGATGTTTAGTACGTTGTATGGTTATGATTTACTACTGACTGAGATATATCTTATCTCCAAATTCGTATGTTTGGTCTAAATTCCCCTTCAACATTAAGCTTTTGAAACCTTCGAAGGGCGCCAACTTGAACCGAAACAGAGTTCCAATGGCTTCCACTTCAACTTCTTCAATATCTTTGCAAACTAGTGCACAGAAACAAAGCTTCCCTTGAAATTCAGCAGCCACAACATTCCACACAAACCTTAGTTTTCCATATAATCCATTGCTATTTACCAAATTTGTATGTGTTAGATCTTCTAGCACTTCCAAGTACTACAATGAAGTTGTGGTGGATGAAGAGATGGACAGAATTCGGAGGCTTCAAAACAGTTCAGATGTTCAGAACCTACAGCTTGCATAGTAACTCATTTTACTAATTTTATAGGGGCTTACATGGTGGTGAAGATCATCATTGAGATGGTACGAATGAAGCTTGCTGGATCAGATGAAGGGATTGGAAGTGTCATTAACGATCTTGAAGTACCCGAAGAATCTGTAGAGCTAAGGATGAATGTGGTATCTGAGCCTAGCTATCCAAAAGAAAAGGCAATCGAGGCAATTGAAACATTTTGGCAGTACGTTGAGATACTTGTTTAGGGATTAGTAGTTAGTACATTAAATTAACCAGCTAGCTTCAAGTCATTAAGAGATGAATCTGATCTAATAATAACAAATTAACATTGACTTGCACGTGGGAAGAATTGAAGGATGGAAATTAGATTCATGTGGAGATTGTTGGGTCAGCAAAGGCTGTCTAGTAGACTCAAACGAAACCTCGGCTGCTGCAGTTGATGCTCACATGTACAGGTACTCTGTGATCAAATCAGAATTGAATTTAAAACTTGGATGGAGTAATCCTTAAGATTGACGCGTAACGTATATACAAAGTTACAAACAGATATATGATCGAATTAAACAACCCTGCTTATGGTTATGGGCTGAAGATGTTCAATAAGTAGCTGATTTTGTTGAAAAACCAAAACCAAAGCAGTAGATAACACAAACTTTGGGAGAATGATTCTTATTGAATAACAAAAGCAACACAGCATAAATAGCTTTACAAAGAAAACGAAAAGATAAAACAGGCCATGATGTAACATCCCTACATTCATGGCACACAGTAAAGACCAATTCAAAGCTAAGCAAAACATAACAGCTTGACCATAACAAGGCCATTATTAACAGAAAGTAAATGCTCTAAATTGTAACAGTTTAGACTTTCACAATTCCTAACAGATTTAAGTGTTTAGATGAGCATCAATGTCCTTGTTGATTTCAATTACCAGCTGGAGCAAAGCATGAGGATCTGGAACATTGTCATTCACCTTTTCATATTCCAAAATCCAATGCACCACTGATGAGGCCTGATCACCACTTCGAGAAGTAACCTGCAGAATGAACTTGACGCTCTTGTAATGCTCAAGTAGGTCTCCTCCGATCACTTTCCAAGTCAATAAATTGTTCTCCTTGTCTATGGCTTCGATTATCTCCTTGGCTACTTTTGCTTTCCCATCTCCATACCAAAACATGCGAGCAAGCGTTGTAATTTAGTTTGTTCATCTGAACTTTAGCCCTCCATATCACACAGTCAATGGTAATCATCCCTCACATTCAGGAAAATTTGGAAGACCATGTTAATTGGAAACATGAATCGATACCTTTGATAGGAATCAGAGTTTATTGAATTGAAAAGCAGAGAAACGTAAAGGAAAACATAGAAGAGGATTGAGGACTACATTGTGACTGTTGTATTAGATCAGCAAGAGAGGTTTACAGCAATATATAGGCAATCATAGAAGAAGACTATACTACCTTTTTGCAATACAATTGCTACACTCTTAACAACCTTGAATATAATTCCAGGAGACGAGGGTACCGACTGCTCCACCTGATTGGTGATCATCACCATGAAGATCAACACTGGGAAGCTTGGCTCGGGTTTGGGAGGTGATCATATTGGGTATATGGTGTGGCCTGTTCAGGAACACATCATAGAATCTCTCAGCAGCACCCTTGATGTCAATATGTGTCTCCACCTTACCAAACTTGTTCGCCATTCTAGCTTACTCCACCAAGAACCGATTACGATACTATTTCTTGCTACCAGTAATACCGTACTTGTTGGATAACCATAGTACCAAAACACACCAAACAGCCAGAGCGATGAAAACTAAGTACTTAATTAGGCCCTTATTTTGGCACTTTCGATCAGCATTGATAAGTATACCATTCTTGACCAAATAGCCACGGTGGGGAAGAAAACTGCACATGTTTATATATATCTAATTTTGATCTTAGTTTGTAAATAAAATGCAGCTGGTGAATTTCAATCAGCTCATGCTCCACAAACCCTCTATTCCTCTACATGAGTCCACGTAACTTATGACTTGAAAATTTGCCATGTCCGGACTACATTATCACTTTATTAGTTCACAATTCTCTCAGGGTCTCAGTGAGAGGATATGTTAGGCATGGCACTGATGTAAGAAGATCGTCATACATAATTTTCATTTAACCGTACTATATATTCACAACCATATCTAAACTCAAACACTTCAGAACAAAATGAAGCACAGTTAGCAGGGTCTTACTTTCCCCCGCCCTTTACATATATGCTTTTATTAGATTGTACCCTAAACTAGCTGGCTCCTCGATCTGGTATTATTATCTGATGTTCGTCATATCATCACATTGCTACTTCGATCTTGATCTTGATCCTCTTGCGTTGATAAGGAATTTGCATTACTGCTACGCGAGGATGGCGATCCGATAATCTGATCAATCACCAGTTCCTTTCCCTTGCATATGATCTTTATATCGCAGCAGCTCGTTTCTGGAGATGCATTTCGTAGTATCTGATTAGCAACCCCAGTTCCCTTTCTAGACCTCAGTTTCCTAAACACAAAAGGAAATAACAGCCTCTGTTAAATGAAATCTAAAATTTTCGCTAACACGATATTGTATGGGTATATAAGGATTAGATATTTTATACCTGAGACTGGATTTCGTTGTTCCAACAACTAGAATCTTCACGTTTCCAGTCGAAATAAGGTCTAGGATGGCCTTTGCAGTTGTACCACTCTCAATAAACATAACATCGACCTTAATCTATATGTCACATATTCGTATTAAGTAGTCTTTCTTATTATTCGTAATCAAGGAATTAGAGGCGTGATCAATTGAAATTGGTACCTTGGCCGTTGAGCATGCAGCAACGTATTTCTCAAGGAGCTTGGTTCTTCTGTCTCTTTCTTGAGCCAGGTAATTCTTCACCATCTTTGGACTCACTTTACTTCTTGGAAGCATTCCTACTACATAGAATGTCAAAACAAATCAATCACATCGCTCAGTACTCATCGATCCGTTTAAGAGTCACCAATGGTAATTCATGATTACCATAACCCTCTTAACACGTCGTTAGTAAAGCTATACAAATTCTCAGATTGATTAACATTAGCTTTGTTTTCTACTTATGGTCATGATCAATTGATCATCACGATGACATAAATAAAACCCTACGTGAAAATGATGGTTAAATAGTTTCATCACCGTATTGATTTAGGGAAAATGGTTCGAATAGTATCTATCTGGTGTTTGCTCCTTAATAAGTCAAATCAAGTGGCACGACTAACTCACCATACCCAAAATCATTTTCAACCTCATGGCCAGGTCCCCTAGCTAGCACCTTGCAGCACTACCTAGTTAGCTCCTATAAAAAAAAAAAAAAAAAAAAAACAACACTACCTAGTTAGCTAGGTATAACATATCGACACAATCGGTTCATTGTATTGATTGTCTGAGACGTTAGCTAGCTGATGATATTCCCCTAAACTATATGTATATGCTACAAGACATCAACCGCACGCGGGGTATCGATCTCTTTCAACTTAAAAATTAATTTGAAACTTTCTCCTCCTCACTCCTCAGATTGAAAATTCAATATTCCTAAGCGTGACAAGTGATTGACATAGACTAAAACATAGCTAGCTTGGTTCATCGAACAAGAGGATTCAAAAGACTATTCCATTTCTTCCTCACTTGACATTCAACATCACCGGATCTTGTCACCGGCGTCGGGCGAGCGTGCTACGTATGCAGCCCGATGTGAACTACGTACATGTTATGTGTTGATGCATCATGAGGATCGTAAAGACGAGATCGAATTGAGTAACTTACATGGAGAAGGAATGAAATGAACTGGTGGAAAGACATGTACGAGTTTGACGTGATACAAGGTTTTGATATTGGATGATGGATGAGCAACGGCCTGGCTGAGCGTCCAGAGAAGGGCATCCATGCTAGTCTCACTCTTCATCAGGTCAACTGCTACGTGATAAACCTTCTCTTCCTGCACGATTTGATCCGGCTTCATGTTCTTGTGATTGATACAGTTGAAATCAATAGAGAACAAACTCCCCTCATCATCAGAGTCGGAGTAGAGGTAGCAGTCTTCTCCGAATTCTTGGATGGCTGCCAGGGACAAAGGCACAGCCGGCATCCTATGTATACGGGCGGCGCTGCTCTGATGATGATGATCAAGCTGCTGCGAGAGTACCATTGCCATAGCTATGTCAGCTTAATTTGGAGTACTACTGCTACGTACTTTTGAGTCTGGAGTCTCGAGACTTGGTGACTCGTTTCGTTTGTTTGAGCCTCAAACAATGAAACCAATTGCTATATATATATACAGCCAGTTGCCTCCAAATTAAAAGAAGCTCGCAAGATGAACTCGAGAGTCTAGAGACATCATATTTTTGTATAAGCATGCGCAAACATAGATATCATTATACATCTAAACGAATTGAACAAGACAAGCTAGACATTAATTAAAGAATAACACTATATATATTTATATATATGAAGTGTTCATACTCTCCCGTATATATAAAAGTATATACGTCTAGCTATGAGAGGTAGTTTCAACTTTTCTTGGCTGTCTTGATATTATGGCTGTTTTCAATAATAGGAATTATACTGCAAAGGCCATACTGCAAAGGTAGTTTTCATGCTACTCTTAGGATAGGAATTTCCAATTGATCACCAGACCTTGCTTGCTTCATTAAAAAATTACAATTTCTATGAAAGGTCATATATTTTGCTTAACAAAGTAGAAGGGACAAAGAATCAAGAGTATAGAAAAGAGGGATCAAAATGGAATCCAAGAATATAATTTTAGGGATATTGACAGGAACTATTTTATACAACTTGTATCATGCATTTTCTAAATGTCTAGTCTAAAAGACGTCTCAATTGCAAGGAGAGGATCAGAAGATAAAATGATATACTAAACTAATATACATAAAGTATTGACTTCACAATTTTGTATCTTTCACTTCACATCTATACTTCTTTCTCTCTAGTCAAGTTCTTTGAGTTGATTTTTCCAACTTTAAGACATAGGAGACTTCACCGTAATCTCACGATCGAGGTCCTTTCACCGTGCCAAAGGGGGTTGGAGAAAATACTGGAACGACGTATCAACATCAGATCATTGTCACACACACCAAAAATACAAGAAAAATTTGGATACGTAGTATGAACATCGGGTTGCTGGCTTGATGGATTTGGGCCCTCTATTTCGGGTCTGAGGTTTATGGTGTTGGGTCCGGATGCTCACATCTGGACTTGCTTTGCACTTGGGCTAGACCGACTAGGTTTATCAAACTGGTCCATTACGAGTCGGCTCTTCAGTTTGTGTGGAAAAATGCTTCGTAAGTTGATTTTGGTCTCCCGAATTGCACCAGAAAAGGACTCGATCTTAAAACACAAGTGCATGCCATGTATGTATATTCTCTTCCACTGGTGCCTCAATGCACTGATCATGACTAGCAATTATCTTACACACTTGTACTAAAAGTACCAAACTGAATTAAGATACACATAAGTATATATTATGAATCATTGATTTACAATCTCATACATGATTTAAAGACACTAAGACAGTCCAAGTTCCCACACGATTACAACATGATAAAATATTGCTTCACAAACCTGATTGATACGATGACTGTACGTCATCCTATCAAATCTCTTATTATTTCATACACAACATATCGAATTCAAATACTGCAGCAGATGGGCATGAAGATATATAATCAAGTCTTGTGCATCTGTATGGTACTATGCTTCGGCAGTAAGGTGAGCATCGATGTCTTTGGAAACCTCGGCGCAAAACTGGAGCAGCGTATGCGGATCGGTAATATCGCCGTGATGCTTCTCATACTCTAAAGTCCAGTGCACAGTGCAGCCCTCGTCTTTCGGATTGGCTTGAATGGTGAGCAAGAAGCTCTTGTAATGCTCCATAAGGTCTCCCTCAATGACTCTGAAAGTCACCAAGTTTTTTTCCGCGTCTATGGCTTCAACTATTTCCTTGGCAACACAAGCTTTCCCATCTGCATAATCATATATATCATGAAATGGTGATCAAAGATTTTTTTTTCATTTTTTTATTTTTTAAATAAATAGAGGATTAGGCGATATTAATTAGCTCTTGTGCGACGGCCGATTTGGGCGACAAATGCCCACCCATAGTCTCGAAAGAAAAGGGGTCATCACATCTGGAAACTCACCGCTCGTCCCTCCATTTAAATTTATTAATGAAAATAAAAATAAAAAACAAGTACAAATGGGAAAGGGGACCAAACCAAAACCTTCCCCAACAAAGGTGATGCGTAGAGATTCTCTCGAAACCAAGAGAACTAAAAAAAAAAAACCAAACTGAAAAAGAGTAGTTTGAAGCATGCTTCTCAACTTGGCAGTAAAACAAAGAAAATTTCTCTCAAGTTGCCACCCTTGCAGACTAACCCATCCAGCAATCATAACCAACAAATTAATTAGGTCCATAATATGGGAAACTCAAAGCATCCAGACGCAAGTAAGGACAAACCTCAGGTGGAGGAGAAATGAAATGAAATGGCCAAAGATCGATTCATATAAACTTGAAGAAACTAGTACGGAGCTAGATACTCACCGTGGACGTAATTCCAATAGATGACAGTACCGACTGTTCCCCAGTCACCTTCATGTAATTCACAGCCTTGAATGTTGCTGGAGCTGGCATTGGAAATGTGGTGTGGTTTGTGGGTGAACATTTCGTGGAACTTTGTAGCAGAAGCCTTGATATCTACATCTGTCTCTATCTTACCAGTCAGAGCCATTTTGGATGAATTGAAAGAAACAAAGTGCAGTAGCTGTGATGATGTTGAAGAAACCTTCTTAGCCCCATCCAATTATATATATAGAAGAGGGCGCACGATCGAAGTATATTAAGAACAAATCATCACATTATTCAATTCTATATTTCACTGTACGTTACTATTTTCTTATTTTGTTTGACCTAGCTTCATCGCATGCATGTATGATGTATCACGTGAATCTCGCTTTGCAGTAGGTAATCTTTAGTCTTCTGTAATGATATATATGGTACGCCATAGCTCGAAACAATGAACCCCCGAAAGAAAATTTCGATCTGTTTAAACCTAGTTTCTTTTCTGACAAAATCAACCAACAACTGCCCAAGGACTTTTGATCTGTTAATTAGTCCCTTTATATGATCAAACAGTACGTGCATGCATGGAAGAGATCATCGAAAGGTTTACGAGCATGCAGTACGTATATATATACAGTTGAGAAGTCGGGGCTTATATATAATTGATCACGAGCTGTAAATCTTTTAGTAGATCTAGTGATTTGGTGTCTTGGTTAATAGCTTAATTAACCACTATCTGCTCGTATATGTATCTCTAAATGTAGTTGAAGTTCAACCAGATTGATTATAATTGGAGATTAGGAGTTGCATGTGTTTTTTATTGAAATAAAACCTGCAAGTCTCAACTAACCGTCCGGCAGCAGATAGGTAATTCTTGTTTTAATTATTAGAGTTCGTCTCAGCCTCATGATCCTAGCTAATACTCTGAAGTGTTTGTCTCACGTTTGTAAGTATATATATATATATATATATATATATATACACACATATATATGAACTATAAAGATTTCATATATTTTCACTTAGCGAGGGACTGTACATCCATTTTGGAGTACTCGGCTCAATTATTCTGATCGATCACTCCAAATTAGTTGTGAGTAGTCGTATGAAATCTCTGGAAAATAAAATTTGGATGCTGGATGATAAATTTGAGATGGCCGGGGAAGACAGAAAATTGACAGCCAAACAACTTTCTAAATCGATCCGGCTATTCCCTTTAAATTTATAATGATAAGACAACGTACCCACAAACAACTTAGCAGCTAGCAATTGTATTTGTACCCGGAACACCACCTGTTTTATGTTCCCCTTTAATCTTATTGGTCCACGTGTTTTATTTTTATTTCTGATTGGTGTATTTAATTACTTTTCCTTTTTTGTTTTCACCCCGTGCTGGTCCCCACATGAATCTGAGTTATATGATTAGCCGGGTACAACATCTGGCAGTGCCACATGGTGTTCCGGTTACAGAGAATAATTACTCACTCTGTGAATCATGCATGATGAAATATGCTACTTAATTATATATCGACACTATACAGATTTGCAGTCCAATTATTGAAGTATCTTGCTTTCCAGAAATTGGACGTGTTTGGTCTAGACAACATATGGAGTAATAAATAATATATTTTCAATCCTGATAATAGCTGGGCGTTGAGATTTTCACTATCTTGCTGCATTTTCAATTACAACTTGATACACATGATGATTATATTATATAGAAATAACTTGGGTGACCAGTTAGTCATGTATGAGTGACAAACACAATGAGAGATTAACAAGTGTTAATAATAATTATAAACAAACATGTCAGATACCTAAAACTCTTATGTTATGTCCTTAAATTACAGCCAAGCCTTTTAATATAGACACATGTCTCATGTTCATTGGCTGTGGTCACCTTAAGGTGATCAACTCTTGTCACCGAAGTCGGGTTCTATTATTATTGAGTATTAATTGACAAGATAAGGATTAGCCTTAGCTAGTCATAGCATCGGATAAGAACGTACTTTCCTCTTTCGTGCAAAATTCCACGGACTGATGGGATCATATCTTTGACAATATACTGTATAATTGAGTTTTCATTAATTTTCTAAAAAAAGACCAATAATTAGGGAGATGAACTGTTGGTACTTAAAATATAATGAATTAAAATAATCTTAATCATAGATCTTATCTATCGGATCCTTGCTCGATATATAATTTCATGTATTTGGGTCGTTCGGCAACTACTCCTCGATGTGACCTCATAGTAAACCGGTTTAGCAGACTATATTTGCTCTTTAGTTATTTTGGAGGGATGTATCATGTGTTCAGGTTTTAACTCTATTTTAATTAGTAGCTGCACCACTCTTACATAGTAATTCTAACAACTTCTCCATATTTGAATTTTGGAGAAAAAAAATAGGATTAAATTCATTTTACCCCCCTGACGTTTCAAGTTGAGCTCATTTCAGCCTCCGAAGTTTCCAATTTTCATCAGTCTAGCCTATTTGCTAAGATTTTGTCCAATTTGAAGGTTAAATGCTAACATGAAATCTTAGAAATTGGGAAATAAAATGTGATTTTTGTCGTTAATCGACTGATCTAGCCCTAAAAGTGAGCTAATTAAAAAGTCAAAATTAACGTTCAATTTTGACAGATTCTTAGCGAATAAGCAAAGCTGATGAAATTTGGAAACTTCAGGGGGTAAATTTTCAAAATTAGGAGATTGGGGGCTGAAATGAGGTCAACTCGAAACCTCATGAGGGTAAAATGAATTTAATCCAAAAAAATATCTCTAAACATTCATTAGAATCGGTAACGTTTACTCCTAGATCCAGCAAGAGTGAGATGAGGCTTTTTATTAGTTTTTTCTTATCACATCACAGCCTCTCACTTATTAAGAGGAGACTCTCTATTAGTTTTATAAAGTTGAAAGAGTTTTTTCATTTTAAAGTTTTAAGTAATCCTATATAAACACAATTAAGCTATTTTTTATTTATTTGATAAATAACATAAATTTCAAACTAGCTAAAATAGAGAGAACTAATGTAGATGGATTTAAAAAGTGGTTAATAAAATAACGTTTAAGCTAGTTTCGCTAAAATATAACTACAAGATAGCTTACATTGCTAGAAATACTCCTTGTATGAGTTAATTGATTTTAAACACGATGTGGGATTGTGGGTGCCAGGACTCGGGAGTTTTACGTCAAAAAACTACATTTGTTTCCTCTTCTAGCTATGATATATGCATTTTGTAATTATCAGAATGTGCTACTCAACTTCTTGTCACTAATATATATGAGCCTTGGGAAATTATATATTCCCTACACCAAGAGGGAACATGAATTTATAAACGACGTCACCGTCAAACCTTGATTTAGGGCTTGTGGACGATTTTATACAATTACTTTGACTGTTGTTAATTTTTAGACTGTTGTCCTGATAATTAAAAAGCCCTAAATTTAGTAGTCACTTTTGACCGAGCACTGTTACCTTCATTCCATTAAGCACCTATTATCGTGAAGGCCTACGTGAATCACTAGACTAATACAAATCAGCACATATATATTACCAGGTCCAACTTAATTATAACAAATAAAATTGAGATATATTGTACATATATATAAGAGAATTGAAGCAAAATAAGCTGGTAGATTACTGATAGAGGGAAAGCTTCAGGTAGCTAGCTCACGCAGAGTTAACGTACTGCGACACTGGTCTGGCCAGTCTCCACAGACCTTTTATTTATAGGTACTCACAGGAGAGTACCTAGTACACTCAGTACGTTCGTCTTCCATACTTAATTAGGTGCTTAGGTGAGAACAGATGTCTTTGGAGAGATCAGCAGCGAGCTGGAGCAAAGTATGAGGGTCTTCAACATCGCCGTGCACTTTCTCATATTCAAATGTCCAATGCACAGTGCATCCCTGACCTTTTGGAGAGGCTTGAATGGTGATCTTGAAGCTCTTGTAATGCTCCAGAAGGTCTCCTTCCACCACTTTCAGAGTGATCGAGTTCTTCTCGTCATCTATGGCCTCAAACAACTCCTTGGCAACTTTAGCTTTGCCATCTGCATGAATCAGATGGTGAATTCATTAATTTGGACATCATAACGATGGTAAATTTACTAAACATTGACATGTAATTATTTACCATGGACATAGTTCCAGTGGACGATAGAACCCACCGTTCCCCATTCGCCTTCATGAAGATTGCAGTCCTTAATTTTGTCTGAGCTGATGTTGCTCAGATGGTGTGGTCTTTTGGTGAAGAACTCGTGGAACTTGGCAGCAGATGTCTTGAGTTCAACATCTGTCTCCACCTTTCCATAATCTGAAGACATTTTTTTCACAAAATTAACTGAAAACACAACAACTAATTGAATATCAGGAGGAAATGTAGTGCAAGTGTGTTGTGGAAGACTACTTCGGTCCTTACACATTTATATAGAAGAAGGGCGAGTACATACAGAGTGGCATCAGTGGACGAATTCAATCACATTATTTTAGTTTTCTACTATTTGTTCCTCAAATATCGATCAGACAAATCACGTTTCTATTACATGATTAGTTTTATTTTCTGTAGCCAATAGTCCAATACTACTTACTTACTATTTACCTCACTATCATAGGCTAAAAAGCCAAATTTAGTATATAGTTACTCTTAGTGGCGGATCCAGGATCTGGACATGGGGTGGGCTTTAATTTTGGACGAAGACAAAAAGAAATTTCCAATGCAACTATGCAAAGTGTAGGAGCTCAAGTGTACGTACGTTATGAAGTCTTCGTAAAAAAGCAGACATTGATGAAAGTATTGAGAAACTCTAAAAATCATAGACAAATTAGAAAACCCAACAAAATTTTCCTCAAATTGAATAGATTGAAATGCAATAATTTATATTGACAATTTAACATCTAATATAGGAAGAAAAATGAGGATTTTTTGAGATTCAAAGAGGAGAAGACTAGAAAACTAGAAGGAAAAGTGGAAGAGGAATTGAGAAGTTTAGGTGGCACATGAGCTATTGTTTGAACAATAATGCAAAAAAAAAAAAAACATAATATAGCTATTTTTTTTTTATTCTAGAAAACTCGAGCCCAACCAACCAAAACCTTGGCTACGCGCCTAGTTACTCCCACCATAAGCCAAATTACAATTCTCAAGGCAAAAAATTTAGCTTGACTTCTTTTGTAAGCCAAATTTGGCTTATGGAGTTGGTATACTAAAAGTATTATTTTATTTAACTTTAAATATTGTTCTTCTAAATTACACTAGCATCTAAATTAAAAATTCGTTACTAACAAAATTTTATACCATCGCGATGATCTCGACGAGATCTTTCATATGTGCCCTATATCGAATATATTTATATAAAATCTTTTTCATGGTTAATTATTGAATTAAACAGATATATAACAAAAGAAAAAAAAAGGAAAAATTTCAGTTTACTCCCATGAACTTTAGGTCTAAAATCAGTTTGATACATTATCTTTTTTTTAATCAGTTTCATCCCTAAACTTTCAAAATGACATCAATCTCGACCAAAATGACTAAAATAACCCTTGTTACGGTTTTCCCTCAATTACAGCCTTTATTACACCCCAGAAGCATAAACTTAAAGATCAAAAACTTAATCCTTTTACCCTCTCTCTCTCTC
>NC_020494.1:18711394-18727032 GCF_000184155.1 Fragaria vesca subsp. vesca | reverse complement strand
AGGATTAAGTTTTGATCTTTAGGTTTANGCTTTTGGGGTGTAATGAAGGCTGTAATTGAAGGAAAACCGTAACAAGGGTTATTTTAGTCATTTTGGTCGAGATTGATGTCATTTTAAAAGTTTAGGGATGAAACTGATTAAAAAAAAAGGATGAGGTATCAAACTTAGTTTAGACCTAAAATTCATGAGAGTAAACTGAAATTTTTCCAAAAAAAAATGGCTTTACCTTAAGATTTGGCTGCCAAAATACTCTTAATATGGTCAAGGATTTAGCTTATGGTAGGAGAATTTGGTAAACTAAAAAAAGATTCTATAGAATATTCTTGCTGTAAACTAAATTTGGCTTGAAATTTAGCTTACGGTAAGAGATGTTCTAATTGAAAGAACTTCTACAGGGATTAGGAAAGTTCAATTGTTATTTTTGAAAAGAGGGGAAGTTCAATTATTGATAATATATAAATATAGTCCAAAACAACTCCATTAATGGCTAAGACCACTTCGTATGATAGATCAAATCTATAATAATTCAACCTGGAAATTATATGAACCTGTTGTTTCTTTATGTTTATGTTTCATGCATATAGTGAAAATTATACATATATATCATACATCAATTTAAGGATTAATTGTGGTACATAGAACTAGAAGCATTGGGGAACTCTTAAAGCTAATTCCCAACTTTTATTGTACATATCATTGTAATCTTACATTCAAACCAATCCCACATGCATGCAATAAGGAATGATCCATTATGCCTTGAGAAGGTAGGCATCAACCTTTTTGGTGAGAATGAGAACAAAGTCCAGGTACTTATTGGGAGGTGGGGAATCCTCGTTCAGCTTCTCGTATTCTATACTCCATTTCACCGAGCTGCATCCTCCACCTTTTGCCGTAACCTGAACCGTGGCCTTCATAGTCTTGTAGATTTTCAGGAGCGTTCCATCCACCGTCTTGAAAGTGACTGATTTGCTTTTCTCATCCATGGCGTCAACTGTCTCTTTTGCAATCTCAGAATTACCTACACACGCATGCATTGGTTATAAATTTGGGTCTGAATAGAAACGGAATTAAGGGGTCTTAGAGTATATAGCCTACCTGCAGCAACATAAGTCCACTGCTTGACCGAGCCAACAGTTCCCCAGTCCCCTTCAAGTACACGTATGTCCTTTATCATGTCAGGGCAGATCTTGGGCAACAAGTACCCTTTGCTACGAAAGACTTCGTAGAAAGTTTCAGCACCGGCTTTGATCTCAGCTTCGACTTGCATTTTCGCTATTTGAGCCATGTCGATCGTCAGAGATATATTGGCCGGATTGATCGAGTTCTATCAAGCCACTAGCTAGTAGCTACCTGCTGCTTTGTAATTTGTTTGAGAGTGTTGAGGAAAACCTAGCTAACCACGTACTTATAGAGATCCAAGATGAAAGCTGAATGGCTCTGCGGACTAAAGAAACAATATTCCAGGCCAACTTCTGTCCTGGTCATTGTGGTCTCGGAATGCATTGATATGGAATAGCCCGTACTTTCGACCGATATTATTTGCTTCTGGATCAGATTTGAACGGGGTTCTCCCTCAGGAATAATATCTGCAGTAACTTTGCTGGTCCCTCGAGCGAGATCAGAAATTATATACTCGTTCATCGAATATGACATGCCCACTATACCATGCTATTGCTTTATCGATCCCTCGATCAATGACTGTGACACTGTTCAAGTTTTCCAACATAATTTCCAGATCGAAATGATTTACAAAATAAAGAAAACCAACTGTACTACTCTATTTTCTTAAATTGTTCATATATCTATATTGGGAAAGGAACCTGTGCGTCCAGTTGCTATATGGTCCAAGATTTGTAGGATAACTTTTGATTACATATATGCATTTCAACTTTTGATTCCATAATTCTTAGTGGCTTCCACTTCTTTTTTCTTCTTTTATGAGAAAGTTGCCTTTACTTTTCTTCCCACTAGAAACTTATTACTTTGTATTTTATGCTTATCATGATATATGACGAAAGAAGGTGCAAATTTAGGCTCGTGAAAATCTTGTAAAGCTTATCAGCACCTGAGCTTATATCTCTACTTCCGTCTCAAGTTTACCATTTGACGAAGCCATACCTAATTAGTTAAGAACTACTAGGTTTACCATTTGACGGTCACACTTGCTTGTCGCTGTTTAACACTATTGCTCATACTCTTAGATGAATTATGTTATATTAATGTGCACCATCACATTATGTTATATTTTATGTAACATAATGTGATATGGACCTAGAAGCTTTCTTATTTTATAGTGTTGCTTTCCGAAGAAATTTAGTTAGCAACAGGTCAACAACACATGCTAACCCCGCTTTAGCTTAAAGAATCAATTTGGATTACACAATAATAAAAGATTGTCCTTAGATGATTTAGTATCTTTTAATTTTTCTTTGCGAACCGATACATGACTAGATGTCAACTCTCTTATGATTCACCAAATCTCACTTGTATGTATTGTTTTGCGACGTGATGAACTGATTTATCATCTTATTTTTACTTACTTCTTTATTTCTTCTGCGCTATCACACCGCAATCTATGGGTAATTCCCTAAGATGCCTTGCCAATACGAGCCCCTCAATTGTGAGATCAGCCCCACAAAGACAAAGCTGAGATAGTTATTCGGAGGCTGGTCACTCTCATCCAGCTTCTCATATTCCAGAGTAATTTTAACCAAAGATGACCTTCCGTAAAGCTACTCTGGTGGTCGTTCAATAAGGTAGGTAGTAAATCTCAACTTTATTAATTGTTACCAAATATATATAATACATGATTAGACCGCTCTGAGGCAAATCACTAAACATGCATGATTACAAATGATGAAAATTAAAAATCGTTATACATAGATGTGAATTAATCCAGCTCTTTTATTACTCATATAGCAAACCTTGATGGCACACAGTAGTTTAGTAGCCGTTGGAACTTGGAACTTGGAACGAGTTCAATCAATTTTATGCTTGGGTGATTAGGTGATTATCAATATCTTTGGAGAGCTCAGCTACCAACTGCAGCAATGTGTGCGGATCCGAAACTTCGTCGTGCAGCTTTTCATACTCGAAAGTCCAATGCACAGAGCTGCCCTCACCTTTTGGGCTGGCTTGAATGGTGGCCTTGAAACTCTTGTAATGCTCCAGAAGATCTCCTTCGATTATTTTCAAAGTTATCGAGTTCGTTTCGTCGTCTATGGCTTCAATCAACTCCTTGCAAACTCTAGGTTTCCCATCTGCAGCAAAATATATACATGCATTAATTCAGTTCCAGTATTTCTCCAGCATTATATATAGCGCAGATGGATTTTCAACTTGAAAAGAGAAACTAGCATAATTACCATGAACATAATTCCAGTAGATGACAGAACCGACGTTTCCCCAGTCACCTTCGTGGAGATCACAACCCTGAATTTTGTCAGAGCTGACATTGGATATATGGTGTGGTCTGCGTGTAAAGTATTCGTGGAACTGGACAGGAGAGGCTTTGATTTCAACATCCGTCTCCAACTTTTCTAGCTTAGAAGACATTTTTTTCTTCCCTTAATTTCAATATCAAAGAAAAGACTGATGATGAAGGATGGAGCTTAAGTACTAGTTGCAGAAAAATTGATAGGCTCCAAGGCTACTCATATAGGAGAGGGGGTGAAGGACTGGACAATCACTAAAAGGGTTGAAATGCATAAAGAAACAATGCAAAAAATGAGGCCTGTCCAGAGTTCCAACTTCCAACCAGAAAATTAATTGTGATTGCTTGGAATGAAATTATTGTAGACATAATAATTGAGGATGGGAATAGCTATGTTCTTTACACAAAAATATTATCCAACTCTCTCTTTCTCCTTCTGGGCCGTTCTCTCCGTCTCTAAGTCTCTCTTCCTCACGATTAAAGACGCGTACGTACCACGAAGAGCCCCTGCCACATATAGAAGATCAAAATTTCAACATGTCATCCACCTGTTCATTTATGGTGTAGTAAGTGCGTACATGTCGGTATTATGAATTCGTTTTATAATTTTATTTTTGTATATTTTATTTCTTATGTGCTTTGCACCGCGTGTTTGCCCTGGAAATCGATAATTTGGGCTCAAACAAATTGTACTAAAAACTTCCTCAAATGTCACTGATATTGTCACTATATATATGTTATCTGGTCTAGTGACTAGTTGTACGTTGTATAATGTGAGTTTGTCGAATTAATAAAAAGAAAAACTTAGGGTATCACCTGTTAGAGAGGAAAATATCCAACATCAGAAAATGGACAAATAAAATATAACTTATAAATGAATGAATCTACTTAATTATACAGAGGCATTTTGTGATTAAAACTCAATACATTTAAAGTGGTTAAGTTGGGACAATATCGGTACAATGGTGATTTACGGATCACACTTGTCCCTGTTCTAGTTCACCTTATTAGTAACTCTTAGAAACGTACAAGAAACATATCCAAAAACCATGGTACGTCTTGATTAGTCTTTTCTGTATGCATAATTTATTTTTGTAAATTACAATTCTAGCTAGAACACGCATGCAGATGTATCATTTGAACCATAATTAACATTTTCTTATTTATGTTTGATCATGAAATTACATTCAAATTCATTCTTGCTTATTAGTTAAAGAAGCAGCTCAGGATACGGCAAACAAATTAAACAGGGGTACCTACTAGCTGATCACGAGCCTTTATTCTTATGTTTACTCATGATCGATCATCTGGAGTTCCACATGAAGTCCAATCAAGAAGCGATAAGATGTGCATCAATATCCTTGATGATATTTACCACAACGTTGAAGTAGTTATTGGGAAGCTGGTCACTCTCATTATGCTTCTCATATTCCAGAGTAATTTTGGCCACATTAGCTCCTTGGTTACTCTTTGGAATGACCTGAAAGATGATCTTGTAGCTTTTGTACTTCTCGAGGACATGTCCATCCAATGCTGTGAGACTCACCTTCTTGTTTGCATCATCTATCTCCACCTTCTCTTTAAATGACTCAACAGTTCCATTTGTTTATGGATCATATATTTGAAACATAAATCCCACGAGCATATGTATACATATATATATGTCAGTCGTAAAAGGGCATGCATGCTTTACATTCGTACCTATGGTGTATTTCCAGAGCTTGATGGAGCCAGAAGTTTCCCAGTCACCTTCATGTACTGCAACGTCGTGTATATTATCAGAGGAGGCTTTGGGAACATTGTGGTGCTCTCTGCTTATGAGACTGTACACTTTATCAGCTGAGGATTTGATCTCTACCACGGCCTCCAGTCTCTAAGTTGCCAGTAGTAGTATTGCTACTCAAAGCCATCTCTATGTATGCTTACTGGCTCTTCGATCAACAACTACAAAGCTTTACCTTTCTATATACAGATCTGCATTGTATTCGCATCTTATATAGAAAATGAATCAAAGACGGACGCAACTGCTTTTGTGGTGCCAGCAAAACCTAATAAGAAAAACGTGAGTACGATATGAAAGGAATATGTGGATGAAAGTTGTGACGGTACGTGATCGATGATCATATCATATGAGGCTAATAATGTAGTTTGTTACTTGGTAGTTAGAATGACAGATATATAACTTATACACCCAGCAGGACATTCATCGATAGTGAACCGAATCGATATCGTAAGCCTTGTGGCTGGGTGACTGCCACAAAGGATGGCATGGTGAAACGAATAACCGAAGATGGAGAAAGTGCATTTATAACTGGGATAAAAACAAAGATGGAGAACTGTACCACCATAAATGAAAGTAATTTAGGTAACAAGGTACGTAATTTAGGTAATGACTCTACTTACTCTGGCTTTATATATGCCAATAACAATGGTATATGTCGGTGTGAGTGGATATCGGTTGTAGTCAGGAGATCATATTCTAAACCCTACCGAATGAAGTGATATTCCAGTATATATCTTCACGTTTTATGTTTGCTTGTAGCTAGATAACGCCCGGAACGTCGACACTGAATACGACCTCCATGATTATGAATGAGTGGTCAGGAGTACTCGTAGTCGTAGTAGTAGCTAATCGTCAGTACCCAGTACTCACAGTAAACACATTTAGCCGGGAAACGCAAACGGAAACTTTGTGTATGTGGACCGATCAAAATTCTGAAACAGTACATGGTAGCAGTGAACAGATATATGATTTATATCGATCGAGCATTATTAGCATATATACTTTCATACCCACGCAACCAAAGAGAACCCTAATTTCTGTTATCCAAAAGTGATTAAAGATCGAGGACCAAGCATATCCGGCCTGGTTATGGCCGAACCCCATCCTATTAAGCTCTTGCTTGAGCTGAAAGAAACGAGATGCAATAACCAAATCCAATATACACTTAGAATAGGTCAAAAGCTAGTCACAGGTCTCCATGTTCAAAACAGACTCGGATTCTGAAAGTTCTGGTTTCATGTCTCAACAAGTAACAACGTACGTCGCGTGATTTCGTCAAAAAAAAATACAAACCTTAACCCCTAGCTAGCTAGAAGCTACTGAACAACTTCATCGTCTTCCTAACTTTTCACTTTAGGATTATTAGTTTGTTTGTTTAGAAAGGTCCTTCACTTACGTAAGAGACGTAAGAGAGTTCGTCATTCATATCCTATATTCTCGTATTAGGAATCAACGAAAATTAAAACAAGATCGATCGATCGATCGAAACCAAGAGCTAGCGAAACCCAAGATGAGCGATATTAGCTGCAACGACAACCTCTTGGAGTCGCTGATCAACTTCTCGATGGTGGACGATGGAATATTCCGATCCAGCTTCCCTCAACCTTCCAACTTCCCATCCCTAGCTTGGAACCTATGTTACACTGACACTCCACCCCTCAGAGTGTCGAACACACCCGATATGGCAAAATATGTGTCTGACACGCCACGTGGCGTGTCAGAAAATGTTGACTTTTTCAATACCTTTCGGACATATTGACCGACTCGCTACGTCATCTCCGACACACCACATCATCATTTATAAAAAAAATTAATTAAAAAAAAAAGGGAAAATGAACCAAAACCTAAATAAAGCTACTATCCACTTTTGAAAGTAAGCTACTGCCTAGTTTTGTCAGCAACCTACTACAAATTTGATTTTTTTTTAATGTTATATTTTAAGTTAGAGCTCTGCTGTTTCTAATATTGTTAATTATGCACTTCTATCATTTGCATCTGACTCTCTTTAATGTTATTTCTTATGGTTATGCAATGAATTGAATTTAGAAAATTATTTTGAAAATGTAATGAACTTATTTCATATGAGAAAATTTTAATAACAGACAAATGGTCCACTCCTAATTTTGGTGTTTTAAGTTTCAAAACAATCATAAAGGTACATGACATTAGAATCACCACACATTTTCAGTACATGACGTCAGTAACGCCATTAACTCTATGTAATTTTTTAATTTTCAAAAGGTGATTTCAGGTTTTCTCCATTCTACCTTTTCTTTATATTTGTTTTACAATTTTTCTATATATATACTCTTTTTTTAAAAAAATTTGTTAACTCATATCATAATCTTAATGACTTTGTTGTCTGCAAATAAATCACTCTATTCCATTTTCTGTTTTAATTTTGGTCTTCTAGAAATTGTTGTTTTGTTACTAGTTCAGCAATGAGAATTAGATCTTCTGTGCTAAAAAATGAGTTTGCTGCTCCTCAAAAAAAAATATTACTAGTTCAAAAATGAAAATTGGATCTTTTTGATTTCTCACTCCTTAGTAATTATTAATTTTAATTTATTACTGTTAAATTAGGGAGTACATAAGATAACGGAAGACATAACAGCATGTACATATTTTTGGTTGAGATTATAAGTTCATGTACTTTTATGATTGTTTTGAAACTTGAAACACCAAAATTAAGAGCGGACCATTTGTTATGTACTGTTCTTAAAATTTTCTCATTTCATATTTTAGTATATTTTTATTTATTAAAAGTACATAAATATATAATTCTATTTTCCGTGTCCAAGTCATATCGGATATCAGTTTTTGAGTTTTGCCGTGTTGGCGTGTCGTCGTGTCCGTGCAACATAGCTCGGAACCCTTAGTCTCCGGTCGGTTATTTACCTCTGTCAGGAGCCCTACCCGGAGGAGAATCTGGAGTTTCTTAGGTCCCAAGACATTCAATTGTTTCAGTTTGGAATTGAGGGGAAGAAGGAGCCTTGTGTATGTAATATTCCGATAGATACAATCATGGAGGTTCTGAAAGTGTTGATCGATGTGAGGAATTTTCCGGTTCTGATTCACTGCAAGCGCGGGAAGCACCGGACGGGTTGTCTGGTGGGTTGCCTGAGAAGATTTCAGAACTGGTGTTTGTCTTCGGTGTTCGAGGAGTACCAGAGATTTGCCGGAGCCAAATCTCGGACGACGGGCTTGAGGTTTATAGAGACATTTGATGTAAGTTGCTTGAGGGAGTGGGTTTGCAGCGACGGCTACCAGAGTCAAGGTTATGCCAACTCCGGTCAGAGTAGGTTGTTGTATAAAGAAGAGAATTTGCAGAAGCCGAATTAGACGTTAAAGAAAGACATCAATTTTATTGTATAGATATCCCTTGTTATTTGATGTCACTAAATTTAACAGTAGAAAGACATTAAAAAGTAAAAACTACATCCAATTCAACATTCAGTTCTTGCTTAATTATAAACTTAAAGAAATAAATCATGGAAGCTAGCTAGCTAGCTCGATCACGAGCCTTTATTCTTATGTATATATAACTACTCATGATCGATCATCTGGAGCTGCATATGCATATGAAGTCCAATTAAGAAGCGATAAGATGTGCATCAATATCCTTGATAACATTGACACAAAAGCTGAGGTAGTTATTCGGAGGCTGGTCACTCTCATTAAGCTTCTCATATTCCAGAGTAACTTTAACCAAATGATCAGCTCCTTCGTTACTCTTTGGAATGACCTGATAGATGATCTTAATGCTCCTGTACTTGTTGAGCACATGTCCTTCCAATGCCGTGAGACTCACCCTCTTGTTTGCTTCATCTATCTCCACCTTCTCCTTAAGTGTCTCAACAGTTCCATCTGTAGATCGATCGGTCATTTGTAATACAAATTCGGAGTGTGTGTGTGCGCGCGCGCATGTGTATATACATAGGTCAGTTGCAAAAGGCATGCGTGCTTTACGTACCTATGGTGTATTTCCAGAGCTTGATGGAACCAGTAGTTTCCCAGTCACCTTCATGTACTGCAACGTCGTGTACCTTATCAGAGGAGGCTTTAGGAACATTGTGGTGCTCGATGCTTATGAGACTGTACACTTTATCAGCTGAGGATTTGATCTCTACCACGGCCTCCAGAGTCTTTAAGTTGCCAGTAGTAGTACTGCTACTCAAAGCCATCTCTATATATTCTAGCTCTTCAACAACTACGTACAAAGCTTTAGTCTGTTACACAGAACTGTATAGCAGCCTCAAACATTCCGCAGCTTATATATATAGAATATATATAGAGATGAATCGAGGGCGCTAGTTCTTTTGGGATGCCACCGACGCCTCATAAACACGTTAGTTAGAACGGAGTAGTGATGGATTAAGTAGTGATGGATAGCTATACACGCATGCAGCAGCGACTTGTATATATTAAGACTTGTCGCTGTATGACTGACAGGGGTGGCCTTTGGGCCGTGCGAGGCCGCACAAGGCCTCCGATTTTCGGGGCCTCTGAATTTTTATTTATTTATATAAATATGTAATAAGTATTAAAAATAACTGATATGTTAATATGTGCTCTTGTAACTTAGTTGGCTAAGTTCTTTTCATCTTAACTTTGTTACCCAGGTTCGAGACCCACAACCTCTTTTGTTTAGTATTTTTCTTCCTCCTTTTCACCCCTTTTTTTCTTCGTTTTTCATCCCTTTTGTATTGTTTTTTCTTGTTGTTGTTTTTTTTCTGCATTTCATCCTTTTTTTTCCTCCTTTTTTAGTCTGCGTTTTGACCCCTTTTTTTCCCCTCTTTTACGTTTTTCTTGCGATTTCATAACTATGTTTACTACACTTTTATTTTATTTTTCCTGCATTTTCACCCTTTTTTCTACGTTTTCACCTTTTTTTTGTCTCCTTTATTTTCTGCATTTTTCTTCTTGCGATTTTATAAGGGACTGTTTCTTACTTTTGTTTTTTTTTTTTTTGCGTTTTCATCCTTTTTTTTACGTTTTTCTTCTTAAGAATCTTAGAAATATGTTATTTATTGTACTTCAACAAAAAATTATGAGTTTTAATATTGATTTGTACATTCGAGATCAAACATTCAAACTTGTGTAATTAAGGCCACATTCAAAAATAAAAAAAGACCACGTTCAAAGTTTCGCACAAGGCCTCGTTTCAACCGGTCCTGATGACTGACACAGGACCACCGTACCTGGTGGCATGACTGGCATCAGGTGAAGCAGATATATATAATTGCAGATGGACCAACTGCACAACTGGGCCACCATGTATTCATTAACTGTAAACTGTATATGCAATTATGCATGCATAATTTTGGTAAATTATATTCTTGTCCATCAACTCAAAGATACTAGGAAAGAGATATTTGGTAACAAAAGGTAAATTATATTCTTGTCCATAATAAGATAAAAGATATTAGGAAAGAACAAGCCAAGTACAGTACTGCAAAGTTACATATATATAGATTCAAACTAGGAAAACAGTAATAGAAACAAGGCAAAGCTAATTAAGTAGCTCGATCGATCTCAAGCCATTTATTCTTTTATTTGGTTCATTTCAGCTTCAACAGTGTGTGTATATATATATATATATATATATACAGCAAGCTTCCTTTAAAAGATCCTTTTTTTAGGGTTATATGAGGGATTAAGGATTACACCAATTTTTCGATTACCATTTTCAATCTTAACCGTTCAATCTCTTCATATATATGAGTGGATCATTTCTGGAAATTTTCATCCCAATTGGTGATCGTTAAGGCTTTGAACTAACTTAAATCAATAGACGGTTCAAATCTGCCAGATTTGAACCGTTCATGCAAATCGCAGTTTTGAGCACCTCAACGATCATCAATTGAAATGTAACTTTTCAGAAATGATCCACTCATATATATGAAGAGATTGAACGGTTAAGATTGGAAATGGTGATCGAAAAGTTGGTGTAATCCTTAATTCCTCATATAACCCCAAAAAAGGGATCCCTTAGAGGAAGCTTGTTGTATATATATATTCACGTGTTATATATGTTTGCCAGTAGCTAGCTAGATGTCGGCATAGATAAGTTTTTTTAATTTTTAATTTTTTTATAAATTATTGATAAAGATTAGGCGATATCAGCTCTTCTGTAGTAGTCTGGTGGGTGACAGAGCACCCACTCTACCTCGAAAGGGACCGCTACAAACCGGGAAACCTACCGCCCGTCTCTTATCATATTTTTTATTTATAAAAAAAAGAAAATTATATGAGGTGAGAAATGGGGGACTAGGCCAAAACCATTCAAACAACAAACCAAAACAACATACCAAATGACATTGTTTATTCTACCCATAAAAACCAGACAACCCTCCCACTATGAAAACCGATAATTTGGAAAACCCAAATAAACTTCGATTGTCACACCCCGGTTCTTAAGTTATTTTACGGTTATTTACTTTGGTATTATTTTAGTCTTTTACCGTGTTGAATAACCGTTTATTACCTAAGGACCCTAAAGTTGACTTTCTTTTCCGTTTATAATTTGGAGAAACTTTCTTCATGAAAGTTGTAGAGGACGTTAATACGAGTTCGTAGACATGCTATGAGTTAAAATCGGAGTTAGCATGAAAAAGTTATTATCTAAAAGAGTAAATTTTGAGATGGTAAAAAGAGGTATATTTTTTAGTGGGTAAAATTTGTTGGGTTTAAGGGTTATGGACCGGGTGTGAGCAGCCCATATCCTCCTTCACTCTCTCTCTTTCTCCCTTCCCTCTTTTCCCCGAGCTCCCGGAGCCCCCTCTCCGCCTGAAGTTCCCAGCCACCAGCTGCCGCCGTCCGACCAGCGTCCGGCCGTTGCTCCAGCCCAGTTCGGACCCCCATCTCCTCCTCTCCCTCCCCGGCCTAGCCCCCGAGCCTCTAACCCGCCGGAAGAGGAGAAATCCCGCCGGAGACGCCGGGAAGCATTTCGCCGGAACTCCCTCCTCCGGCCACCAATCTGGGCAAGCTTGGTATGGTTTTGTAGGTCTCCAACCTAGCTGCCTTGCCCTAAAAGGACTCACTCCGGTTTGCTTCAGGTAAGGAGAAATTTGAGGTGGAAGCTCTAGGGCGTTTTTGATGTTTTTGTTCGATTGGCATAGCTAGGCTTGGATTTTGGGTTTGTGCTAGTTAGTAAAGTTGTAGAGCATGATGAGAGGAAGATGCTGTTAAAATTTCATAGGAATTTGAGGTTGCCGGAATCGGCCTCCGGCCGCCGCTGCCGGTGGAGCCGGCGCCGGAGCTATTTGGGAGATTTTAATGTTTTTAGATTTGGAATATTAAGGGGAGTTTATTGAAGTGAGTTATGGAATTTTTGGATGAGATTTGGATAGGTTTGTGAATTTCCGAAGTTTGGTATTTTTGGCGGTTAATTAATGTATAATCCGGCCATAGGATTTAAGTCGTATTATTTAGGAAGTTGTTTTTACGGCTGCCGGTATGTTTGGCGAAGTTTGAGCCGTATTGAGTTAAGAATGGTGAATTTTGGGAATGATGAGTGTGTGGGAGGCTCACGTTTAATTTTGCCCATTTTGTTTAAATATTGGATTTTTGGTGGGAAATTAATTATATATTTGGAACAGGACGAAAGGAGGCCCGAGCAGAGGAAGTCTCGGAGCGTCATCAAGCTTAGGCCTAATTAGTGAGTGGACCTTTATTTTAATTGAAAAGCATGCAATGAATTATCTGTTGATCATTTATTTATTTTCCTGAGATTTATTTATTTCTCGGATATTTGGCAATTTTCCTCCTTTGAAGAGATCCTGAAAATGAGATTTTCGGTGGATATGTTTATTGGATGTTTATGAGGATAGTATGTATATATAAATGCTAGCTAGCCATACGTGTTTGATCTGCCATAATGAGATAAAATACCATTATGGTGTGACGTGAGTGTTAGACACAAGCGTAGTAGCCCTATATGAAAACTATTTTCTTATTTGGTTTATTTAGGTTTTCATATAGGGAGTCCACACGTATATACACTTGTGCTTTTTCCGCCATACTGAGGTACAATTCCATTATGGTGTGACGTGAGCGTTAGACGCAAGCGTAGTAGCCTTGTATGAATTTCTATTTTTCTAATTTGTTTTTAGAATTCATACAAGGAGTCTGACGAGTGTAAATACATACACTTATATATATTTATATATAATTTAGCCTGAGAGGCTGTATTTTATTAAGTTTTGGAGACTAGCCGATGCTGGTCGTGAAGTTGTCAGTTTTTGAGTTGAGCGCTTTTGAGCGATTGCATGCAGTATTATTTTATTTGGAAATTAAATTGGGGAAGCATAAAGAAATACTTTTATTTTAATTTATTTTTGTCCACTCACTCTAACTGTTCCACATGTTTTCCCCTGGGCTCTTCGTTTTAAATTGCCCAATCTGCAGAGTTTAGGTTGGACCTAGTAGGAGACGAGGCATAGTTACCCGCTTTTCCGCCAGTTTTCATCAGTAGGTTACCTGTTTAACCTACTAGTGTTTTCTTGCTTCCGTTAGTGTCTAGTAGCTCTGAATACTTTGGGATTATTGTATATTATTTCGGTGGTGTGCTCGGTCGGTTGACTTTATGTTTAGAATTTCTAAAGGATAATATTTGCTTTTATTTAGCTGGATAATTGTGTGTTATTTTTTTGGAAGTGTTGTAGTAAGAGTGTGAATTGGAAATTTTGCGGGTTAGGGTTGTCCATTTCCAAGGGAGGTTTTATCAATCTTTTCGGTAAATTTTCCTTGGAGGTGGTCACCGCACGATTTACTACGGGTTTCAGGGTGAAATTCGGGGATACTGAGTATTGATCGACCTCCATGAATGAATGATCTCCTAGCTAGCCTAGTCACAGTAGATCGAGTCACATTTTGGCCAGAAAAGTGCGCATGCATGTAAATGGAATCATGTGGCTACTTGACCGAAAAATTGACAATTTATAATGAAAATGATTGAACCACATATGGTTGAGTTGGTAAGAAGCTATGTATGGGATCCCTATATCTAAGTTTACACACCGTCAACGCTCTATATGTGCATGGTGGCCAAGGGAAAGACGTGTTTTGATATGATCCCACGACACAGATTAGTCTATGTTAAAAATATGAGATATTTTTATAATTAGCTATCTAACGTTTCAAATATATACGTATATTGTATTATTGAGATATATTGTATAAAAAATTCACAATTTTGTCAAATACACACTCACCCTTTTATTTCTTCTTCGTCGTCTCATTCTTTATCAACGAACCATAAGTGTTATCGGCAAACTTCAATGTATTTGATGGAAATCAAACCTTACAAACTTGATACATATACGAAACATCAAAATATCATCGTTCAAACATTTATTCATCACAATGGTGATATATACTCGCATAAAAAGACGACAGTACCTGTACGCTATTGTACTCATAACCAGATAAAGCATGCACTACAACAGATTATTATTCTTAACCTTCACACAACCAGCACACAGTAGTAGCTATTCATTATACGTAG
The DNA here is from genome assembly GCF_000184155.1 of Fragaria vesca subsp. vesca. Lineage (NCBI taxonomy): Eukaryota > Viridiplantae > Streptophyta > Magnoliopsida > Rosales > Rosaceae > Fragaria > Fragaria vesca. The sequence continues at coordinate 18,712,308 of NC_020494.1, read as the reverse complement.
CTCTCGTATTGCATGCTATATAATTCTTCCCCCCTTAGGCCTTGACGAAGTGGGCATCAAGATCCTTGACGAGGTTAGTCATCAAGCGAACGTACTTATCTGGAACTGCAACCTCCTCACTCAGCTTCTCATATTCGAGGGTCAGTTTGGCAATGTTGCTGCCATCATCCTTTTGATTGAACTGATAGATGCCCTTGAAGGTCTTGTAATACTTAAACACATCTCCTTCCAACCCATTCACAATTATGGCCTTGTTCACGTCGTCGTGCTCCACCTTTTCCTTGAAAGTTCCCACTTCCCCCTCTATATATAAACACGAAAATAATCACTGTAACAATAATTATAACTGAAAATCTCAACCGTTCCTGATATCTCAACCTGTCGAGTGATTCAGAACCAGCTGCTTTGGTTAATATATGGTTAAAATTAACAGTCTTATATATAACAGATTGAACATTTACGTACATAATGGCTTACCTATTGAATAACTCCAAATCTTGATAGATCCTTCAGTTTCCCAGTCTCCTTCATGCACCGCAACTCCAGTTATGGTGCCGGTTTGAGAAGTGTTAGGGATGTGGTGAGCCTCACTCTTGAAGATGTTGTAGAACTTGTCAGCAGGTGCTGTGATTTCAAATTCAGTCTCTAACTTACCTTGAAGAGACATGTTTGATTTTCGGTACTCTGTGATGTGATCGATATGATACTGATCAGAACCCAAAGTATATGATCGCGATATGCCGATAAGCTACCCATCTTGTTTGCTATATATAATAGGGGGCAGAAGGCAGAACTATCAGATAACGTCGATCAATTCCACTACGCTTTCAGCTAAATTATTAGGTACTATTAATTTCATTTCAGTAAACATGCGCTTCACATGGTCCTCCTATTATTGATATTATCATATGATT
>NC_020494.1:18710518-18711374 GCF_000184155.1 Fragaria vesca subsp. vesca | reverse complement strand
CGCACTTTTTAGATTAGTTCACGGTATCTTAAAGGCTAGCTTTTTTTATAATTTTTAATTTTATATATTTCTTTTAGATATTCTAATTGGTTACTTCGTTGTTTTTAGAATCATAAGTCATCACCAACTCCCATATTTACCCTTTTTTAATTGTATTATTGAAATAAAAATAAGATAATTAATAACATACGCCAGACAGCTGTTAGATTATATGACAGACAAGAAAATCTCTTAAGAGTGATGGTTTACTTACTCTTCATGATATGTAGCTACATACAAACTCTTTCTAATTCAAGTATTCAACTATAACGTAATTAATTGTCTGTGAGCTGCGGCGTAATTGTTTTCTAATTTAACTAATATCGTAGAAATGATGAATCCAAATCTCACCAATATTGTAAATGCATGTGGGATGGGTAAGCGAAACATGCGAAACCACCCCAGATAGGCTCTAAGCGTCTAAACCCTACCAAATCTAGAACTATTAGTGTCTTCACGTGTTATGTTTGCTAGTAGAGGCCGGCATAGATAAGCGTCCACACTGAATGATCGATCTCCGAGAATGAATCTCCAAGCTACTCATCTGTGCTCACAGTAGATCCAGTATTTTGGCCAGGCATGCTCGCATGTAAAGGGAATCATTTGGCTACTTCACAGCCAGCTCCATTTATATGTAGACCGATCAAAATAGTTTGTTTGGTAGCTGCCAACAATAATATGGTTGACATCGAACATTAGTTAGATTACAAATGGACGTTTTTTTTTTGAAGTATACAAATGGACGTTTCTTATCATGAAAATGTTGCCTGCTGCTGTATGAGCTATATAGTTAGTCTTGGTCGCAACATGATGAATA
>NC_020494.1:18677149-18710156 GCF_000184155.1 Fragaria vesca subsp. vesca | reverse complement strand
ATACATATACCATATACATATCAATATCACCGTTCACACATTTATTCATCNCAATGGTGATATATACTTAGCATCAAAATTAGAACACCACAACAGTACTAGATGATTATTTGTTTTTAATTTTACAAAACCAGCATGCAGTAGCAATAGCGAGAGCTATAGCTTTCGTATTGCATGCTAATTATTCCTTCTTTAGGCCTTGACGAAGTGGGCATCAAGATCCTTGACGATGTTAGTCATCAAGCGGATGTACTTATCTGGAGCTGCAACCTCCTCACTCAGCTTCTCATATTCAATGGACACTTTGGCAATGCTGCTGCCCTCATCCTTTTGAGTGAACTGATAGATAGGCTTGAAGCTCTTGTAATACTGAAACACATCTCCTTCCAATCCATTCAGAGTTATGGTCTTGTTCACCTCGTCTAACTCCACCCTCTCCTTGAATGTTCCCACTTCGCCCTCTATATTAACAAGAGAGTTAAAATCACTGTAAAACAATTATAACTGAAAACCTCTACATCACCTACCTAATTTTTCAGAGGCAGCTTTGGTCATGTACAGTCTAATAACAGATCGAACAATTACGCATATAATGGCTTACCTATTGCATAGTTCCAAATCTTAATAGACCCGTCAGTTTCCCAGTCTCCTTCATGCACTGCAACTCCAGTTATACTGCCAGTTTGAGAAGTGTTTGGGACTAGGTGAGCCTCAATCTTGAAAATGTTGTAGAACTTGTCAGCAGGTGCTGTGATTTCAAATTCAGCTTCCACCTTACCTTGAAGAGACATGTTTGATTATCGATCGGTACTTTTTGATTGATATTTTTACTACTGATCAGAACCCTAAGTTCATATGATCGCGGTATACAACGTACCAATCTTGTGTGCTATATATAATAGGGCAAGAACTTAGAGAACATTAATATATTAATTCCACTACAGTTTCAGCTAAATTATTAGGTATTGTATATGATTTACCTTCTGAAAAACATGTAATGCTTCACATGGTCTCAATAAATCAGATCTTATCATTGGTCTTATCATATCTCAGCAACAATCAATCTCCCTTTTTTCAATTGAAAATTGTTAACACTGCAGAGTGCGAGATGATCGTAATACTGACATGTTCACTGTTGGATAATCTAATTATTTTTTGATATTATTGCATTATTTTGTTGTTTTTAAGAAATCATCGCCAACTCCCATACGTACCGTCTCTTAAATTGTATTATTGAAACTAAAAGATAATGACTGCAGGCAACTGTATGTGAGATTGCATGACAAGAAAATCATCTGAGAGTGATGTCTTACTCGTGAAAATCGATTTGCTACAGACTCATCCTCATTCGATCAACAAGAACTTTGATTCGATCGGTTAGAGCAAATCCAACAAGTCTCCTACGTACATTCTTAATAAATAACTATTTAGATTATGTTAAGGCGTAGGGTGTGTATCCAAATTGATATTAATCAAGTTGATAGAGTCAACTATTTGAAACAAGGCAACACGAAATTAAGAAAGGTTTGAAAATGGAACTAGAAGACGAACATTTTGCAGCAGAACCTGATCGTGTTGGCCAAGATTAAGTACCAATTTGATAGAGATGATCATGTTGGAGACGGATTTTAGGCGTGGAAATGGAACTAGAAGACGAATACTTAGCAGCAATATGTTGGCCAACAATGGCGGACCTAGGATATCAGGGCTGCTCACCTGCGGGACACAATTTAAGGGACAAAAAGGGATGAATCAACCTCAGCCGTTGGATCTTTAATGAACACATCCTACGGTTCTCATGGCAGCCACCATCCAATCGAATTGTTGTTATTCAACTTCTGCAGATCCATGTTTCCTCTCCTCTCATCTCTCGCCTCTCACCTCTCACCTCTCTAAGCCATACCCAGATCAGTTCATACTCTTCTCCTCTCATATATCTCTAAACCCAATTCTATTTCATTCTTCTCCTCTCAGAAATTTCTTTTTAACCATGTTATATGCTCTTAAAAATATACACACATATGCTCTGTTCCAATTGTATGAGAAATAAGAGACTCGACAAATTCGAAGAAGATTGTATCTTGGGTTTGAATCCAGGCACAACGGGCGGACGAAAGCACATCCTCTATTTCATGGGATTTGTCTATCTTCAAATTAATTTCTCCCTTTCTTATTCGAATTTAGCATATATAAAGAGCATCCTCACGGTTCTTTTTTACATGTTGATTTCAAGTTACACCACTCGTATTAGAAAAGAATATGTGAGGCTTCTAAGAACCCACGTATGGGATGTTGAGAAATCCTGAGATGAGAGAAGAAGATGAAAAGATATGGGTTGCTAAGTTTGCGAAGAGGTGAGATGAGGGAAGAAGATGAACAAAAGATAATTGGCATGAGATCGTGTTTCCTTGATAACCGTAAGATATATTCATTAAAGATCCAACGGCTGAGATCGATTCGCCCCTTTTTTCCCTTAAATTGTGTCTCGCAGGTGAGCAGCCCTGTCTAAGATATTAGGTTGGGGTGAGTTTAAATTTTTTTTTTTTATATTCTACATATCACATCTTAAATTAAAAACATATCAAAAAAATGACATAGTTAACTGATAATTAAGAAATCAATATTATAACATTTTATAAAAATTCGATAACAAAAGTTAAAGACAAAAGAACATACTTACACCGCTCTAACAATACAGTAAATGAGTATATAATCCTTAAACCTAACTCGACGGGATAACATATTCTAATAACTATGAATCAAATGTTGGTACTATTACAACTACATGGCCCTTCCACTAAGGGATCCCTTATTATGACTTATATGAGGGATTGAGCATTAGACTAACTTTTCGATCACATTTTTCAATCTTAACCATTCAGTTTTTAGGTCCTAATATGTAGATCACTTCTGCAAAATTTCATCTAAATTGATGATCGTTAAGGTGCTCAAAACTGCAATTTTCATGAACGGTTCATGATTGACAGATTTGAACAGTCCATTGATTTAAGCCAGTTTGAAGCCTTAAAGATCACCAATTTGGCTGAAAATTTTCAAAAATGATCTACTCATATATACCTAGAGGTTGAATGGTGGAGATGTTGATATGTGATCAAAAAGTTGGGCTAATGCTCAATCCCTCATATAAGTCATAATAAGAGATCCCTTAGTGGAAGGGCCCTGATTACAACTATATATCTATATATATCACATCATTAGCATTAGTCATATACAATAATTGAGATTAGAATTAGATTATCAATAGAAAGACAGTCCTGATGAGATATTGGGACTATCAAGGGATTAATCAATTGAGATTTGAGATAATGGGATATTGGGACTAAATTTGATCAAGACATTAATCAATTGAGATTTGAGATGATGGGATATTGAGACTAAATTTGATCAAGGCATTAATCAATTGAGATTTGAGAACTAGGTCATATCACACGTACAAGACTTTAAGAGGATGATCAATATAACTAAGAACCATACATGAAGATTAAAGAGAGAAAGTTTGACACTTGGCTTAGCTGTTTCGGCAGAAGAGAATGGAGACGTATACAACGACAAAGAAAAAGAAATAAAGAGAAGAAAGTTGACCCAAAATATACAAAAGGAGCAACTGCTTTTAATAAAATAAATAATATATATGTAATCAGATAAAAAAATTCAGTTTACCCTCTTATGGTTTGAGGGTAACTTCATGTTAATCCCTACACTTTTAATTTCATCAGTTTACCCCCTGAACTCTTGAATTTTTGTCTGTCGTGACCAAATTCTTATATTTTGTTTGAATTGATCGTTAATTCTAGATACGAGCCCCATTGTTAAGATTAAAATTGTCATTTAACAAAAAAACTAGTGAAAAAAAAATTAAAAAATCATTCCTTTTTATCCCTAACTAAGTTGAAAATTTTCTAAGCTTCGGGTACAAACATAATTTAACTCATGAGATTGGGTCCACGTCAGCAATTAACGTCTGATTTGGACAGAAGATGAGACATTGGTCACGGTTAAGGGAAATTCAAAAGTTTGAGGGGTAAACTGATGAAATTGAAAGTATAGGGATTAATATAAAGTTACTCCCAAACCTCATGGGGGTAAACTGAATTTAATTCAAAAAAAAATGTCATATGAACTAAGTTTAATTACATATAGACTAAGTATAGAGTGGGCTTGTTTTCATAATTTAACTTTTTTTTTTTAACTATAATTATGCAACAAAACAATGTTTTATCAAATTCTGCGGTGGGCTGTAGTCCACCGTAGCTTGTGTGTAGGTACGCCTTTGTTAGCCAAGGTTGAGTACTGAATATAAAGATGAATTAGTGTATTTCTTTCTTCTTAATTTGAATCAGTGTATTCCGAACGACATACAGTCGGGTGTTTCTTACGGTAATAAATGATGATACCTACACTAGTATATTGTGAATGGAGTTCATATTATTGTGGAATAATTGCTGGTATACATACAACGGGAGAGCTTCCAATGAGGACCTTATAATAAGGACCAAGTGAGGACTTTTAAATGAACGGTTGGATCAAGGTTTTGACTTTTAATTGATATTTTCTAATTCTCATGTGCATATCATCCAACCATTCATTTAAAAGTCCTCACTTGGTCCTCATTATAAGATCCTCATTGGAAGCTCTCCCTACATACAACTATACAAAGCTGAGAGCCCTCAAGCTCCATTACTTAGCTATCCTAAATCGAGATTCAGATTATAAGCTACATAATTACAAGGAGAGTGATGTGACAACAGAATTGTCGTTAGAGAGCGTGGTCTGTTTATCTAAAACTGAGAATAGGCGAAGCTGACATAAGAAATGGCTTAGTTAATTACTTATTCCGCAGATCAGGTGTATCCTTTCTGGAACTCACTACAACGGGTGAGGCAGACAAGCCATTGTGTTTATCTGAAACCACTGGGAAAGTGAGTCTCTTAGCTTTCAATTCATCTTTTGAAGGCTCCGCGGGAGATGTTGATCCAAATATCTGAACTGTTAAGCTTCCACCTGCAGAGAAACAAGAACCAAGCATGTGTAGTATGCGTTAATATGATGCAAAAATTACTCTTCCTTTTTATTACTAGTATAAGCAACAGAAGTTTTCTACCATACAAAGTGATAAAAAGGTTAACAGCTGATGTAATATGTCATTTAGTAGTAGATCAATAGTCCTTCGCTGCTGACAGCAATTCTACCTGAAGCACTTTTATTACTTTGGTAATCTAATAACAAAGATAATTGATGGTAAACAAATGAAAAAATTTGAAGATATTTTGTATCTTAAGCTGACTAGATCATGAAAATCAATAGTAATTTACCAAGCACAAGAGCAGCACCAATCCAGCCAGTAGAACCCCATCTTTCGCCAAGGAGAAACCATGCAAAACCAGCACCCCAGACAGGTTCCAAACCATAAATTATTGCTGTTTCTGTGGCTGATACGTCACACATTGCGGCCATCTGTTAAATATAATCTTCTGTTAAAAAACTGAGCTGAAAAAGGGGTGTTTGAAATTTCATAATGCTAGAAAATTCATGGCACCACTACAATTCATATATTATTGTAATGTAGATAAGCAAGTATCCCAACAACTTCCCAAGCAACTTGAGCAATGTGAGAACAAATTATTCAGTCTTAGAGTAGAGCATTTGCACATACCTCTACCCATAAGCATAAAACAGTGGAGAATATGCCTGTGTACAGTGCAGGTATCCATGGAAACACAACCATCCACTCCCTGAACATCTCCCATGTCCACAATGATGGGTTAAAGTCGTGGAGGCCACCACCAGACCATGCCCCAATGACGTACCATATTGTTGATAAGAAAGCAACAACGCATATCTAAATGAAACCAAGGTTAGTTGCAGTCTTGCAGAGCATCAAAGAAGATATACTAACTACATGGGCGAAAATGATATACTAACCTCATATCCAAGCAGAGGCAAGAAGTTTTCTTTCTTTGTGTTTCTTGATATATGCTCTGTTCTAAGCATATGAACCCCAAAAAACACCGCGCTCAAGAAGTTCAGCAAATCTCCAACCTGCATACATTTGATAAATAAATTATATTTACATGTTTACACACACATATGGAGAGTTTTCTCTCCTTTTAAGCCAAGAGAGCTGTAACTCACTATCGACAATGCTGTTTCCCATTTCACTAGTTATTGAATAGGTTAATCTTATCACCAGAAGTGGATATTGTTTTGGCACTTGAAACTGTACTTGACTCATGCAGGTGTAATCAGAATTACAGAACCAATGTTTTATTGCAATTAAGTGGTCAGTATCCAGAAGTCTATATTCTAGTTCTATGAAACGAAACATACTTATATCTGAGTCGGCACCCTATATGCAAACTAGGAACATAAGATCACCAGAAATTATAAGATTCTGATCTCTAAACAGGCCACAGAGAAAACCCAACTTGGTCCTCTGCACTTTATTATCATCAGCATTACACTTATACAATCTTAAGAAGAGTAATAGAACTTACACTAGGGGGAGATCCACTGGACTCCAGCAGCCCAACTCCTACAATAGACATGAAGGCACCAAACCAGACACGAGCAGGGACTATTGCTCCTAACATACCATCAAGCAAGGGAACGATAATCACCTGTTAAATTCACCCAAAATATACCAACAAGTACCTTCAGGTACTCCCAAAACAACAATCTTTTAACACACATTGCCTACAAACATAATGCAAAACACTCACAGTGAACATAGAAAGAAACGACGCGCGACCAGCATCCGATGTTAGCAGTCCCAATGCCTGCATAAGATACCCTAAACTAACCCAGAACCCCAACTCAATCCCTGCATTACGAGTTTCCACATCACCTCTTGCTCGGATGACAAATGGGATGAATGGGACAGCTGACATAGCAAACCGCACCACCGTAAACGCCGCCGGGTCGATCACAGACTCCACCTCTTTCACAATCGAGAAGTTACTTGCTACAAACAACATTAGCCACTGTCATCTTAACTTTAAATACTCCAAATTTGAGCTCGAAATAATTAACTTGATTATGAAAAAAAAAAAAAACGAATAAGCTTTTACCATAGACTACAGTGATCACATTCAGCAGAAGAATGCTCCTAACTTTCTTGGAGGCGAAGAATATCCTCTTCCATAGAGATCGCTTCCCAGGCTTGAAGCTCAGGGCTGTAATCGTCTTTTCACTTGTGGATCCCTTTCCCTTTGAGACTTTCACTAATGCGGTTGGACCGGGGGCTGTAAAATCCAATTTCGCCGGCTTTTTCGGCCCGGGTTTCTCGCCGGAGCTACCGGAAGATTTAGAAGAGGAAGAGCAAGCGGTGAAGCGACGTCGTTTTATATAAAACGAAGAGAGATTCGACGAGGTGGAAGAAGAGCACTTGGCAGCGGTGGTGGAGTAGGTGGATGAACTCCATGACCACCCGCGCGGCGATTGGGCAGCCATGACTGGAGCAGGACTGGACCAGCCTTTCCTTTGGCTGAGACCAATTTACCCAGCCGCTTACGAAATTACCTAAACACCCCCCAGTCACGTTGCTTTCAATTCTCCCGGTAAAATATCTGAAATCTGCCGATGCAAAACGACAGCGTTTTACTCATCCTCCCTTCTGAAAAATCTGGAAGAGTCCCCCCAAATGCAAGTTACCAGAAGACACTGCATGATCTGGCGGAACCGAATTTCACGGTTCTCTTCTCGAGCTGAATTGGATTTGAACTTGACCCGGAAACCCGACCCGGTTCCTGTGACGATTACCAAACAAGCCTTCACGGCGCAGTTGGAGTCATGCTCGTCACACCCAGACCAGCTGAAGCAACTCCACGCCGTGATTCTCACCACCGGAATCTCCGTCAAGAACAGCCTCCTCACGCGTCTCATCACCAGCTTCATAGCCCTGGGGGAAACTTCCTATGCACGCAAGGTGTTCGACGAAATGCACAAGCCGAGAGTATTTCTATGGAACACGATGATCAAGGCTTATGTGAAAGATGGAGACTTTATCGAGGCGGCGGCGGTGTATAGGAGAATGCATAGACTAGGTGTCCGTCCGGACGAGTTTACGTACACTTTTGTAGTTAAGGCGTGTGCTCAGCTTCTGCCGTGGGCGGGGCTGGCGGTTGCGGCGCATGCGGTGAAATATGGGTTGGAGTTTGTGGCGGAAGTGAGGACGGAGATGGTGGTAATGTGTGTGAGAAATAGAGAGTTGGGATTGGCGCGGTTTTTATTTGGAAGTATGGTTGAGAGGGATTTAGTTGCTTGGAATGCTTTTGTTGCTGCGTGCGTGCAGAGTGGACATGCTGCCGAGGCTCTTGATTTGTTTCGCAGGATGCGTGTGGCGGGAGTGAAGCTTGACGCTGTTACAATTGTGAGTGCTTTTTCGGCTTGTGGGCAGTTGGGGTGTTTGGAGACTGGGGAGGAAATATATGGGATTATGAGACAATGTGGGATTGGTTGCAATGTGATTGTTGCCAATGCGCGGCTTGATATGTATGTCAAATGCGGTAGTGTAGACATGGCTGAGGCTTTGTTTGAGGATATGTCTCGGAGAAATGTTATTTCCTGGAGCACTATGGTGTTGGGGTATGCCATGAATGGGGAGAGCCGGAAGGCGTTGGATATGTTTTCGAGGATGCAAGAGCGTGGAGTTGCGCCCAACCATGTTACATATCTGGGAGTTTTATCTGCATGCAGCCATGCTGGGCTGGTGAATGAAGGCAGGGCTTATTTTAAGCGCATGGTTCAATCCGGTGACAAGAATATTCAACCGAAAATAGAGCACTATGCTTGTATGGTTGATCTCCTTGGTCGGTCAGGACATCTTGAGGAGGCTTATAACTTCATAAGAAGTATGCCAATTGAACCGGATTCTGGGGTGTGGGGAGCCTTATTGGGTGCGTGTGCAGTCCACCAAAATGTTGAACTGGGTCAGCATGTAGCTGATGTGCTTTTTGAATTAGATCCTGCTAATGGTTCATATCATGTCTTGATGTCAAACATGTACGCGGCTGCTGGAAGGTGGGACTGTGTTGATAAGGTGAGGCTCAAAATGAGAAAAAGAGGTGCTAAGAAAGTAGCTGCCTATAGCTCTGTAGAATTTAATGGAAAAATCCATATATTCTTTGGTGGTAACAGATTCCGTCCAGAATCATCAAAAATATATGAAAAGTTGGAGGATCTATTAAGACAGGTGAAGAATATAGGTTATACTCCTAATACCAACTCTGTGTTCCATGATGTGGGAACAGAGGAAAAGGAAGCCACACTCAGTCATCACAGTGAAAAGCTTGCCATTGCATTTAGTCTTCTAAGTCTACAGCCTGAATGCTCAATTAGAGTGGTGAAGAACTTACGGATATGTGATGACTGCCACAGTTTCTGTAAATTTGTCTCTAAAGCAACCAAAAGGGAGATTATCATGAGAGATAAAATCCGTTTTCATCATTTTAGAAATGGTGAGTGTTCTTGCAACAACTTTTGGTGATCACAAGGGACAATGATAACCGGAAATGTCAAGGAGTAGAGAGATGTGTTTTAGATCAACTTCACAGTGTTCTTGCTCCATTTTCTCTTAATCTTGAGGTGTGATTGCAGAATCACCAATGAGCTGATAATAAGTGATGTGCCTACTGGGATCAACTATCTGAGATCTATTGCTGATCGTATGTGAAGTTGCCCCAACATTGAGATGTCTCTAATTCCCCATCATCATGATTATTCACCATCTTTTGTTCACTGTGATACCAGGGGAAGCAAAGTCATTGACCCAAGAGGCAGGGTTATATCTGTCTGAGATATCCAAATTCGTATGAAGTTGGAGTCTATAATACTATACTAACCCAAGAGGCAGTGATACATCTCACAATGTGACATTCCTAATCTACATTTTAGTTCAAGTATGAATTATTTCACGATAAATGGTTCTCAGATTTTGTGAACTTGTCATAAAATGTATCTTTGGCATATTCTATTCAGAGATTGGTACATAAGTTGCTGAGGAGATTTGTACATATATTGCATTATGTTACAGGAAATTTCAACTAGAGTAAAGCTGGCAGAAGAACTTTTTTCGTGCAAATCAAGCCGAAGCATTGTGTTTGTGACTAATTTATTCTTTCACAATGATAACCGAAAAACTCTAGCTAGATCAGCAAGAACTTGTTCATAGCTAGACCTGTCAAATTATACTACTAATAACCTAATATGAAGTGAAGTCTAAAAGGATGGCTCCGTCTTTAGCTCAGGGTTTTCTTTTATTATTCAATCTACCATATTATAATTGCGCATATGAGAAGCTAGTTCTTTATAATTAAACTGCACATTGTGGTCAAGACTCAAGATTCAAATGAGTGCAGCTGCTGTGCAGGCGTACTGTTTTTAGTGGTTAAAGCCTTCAAAGATACAGAAGTCAATATATGATGTGCAAGTGTTTTGATAGCCAACAAAAGAAAAAGTACTAATATGTTGTTCTATTATTTTGGATGATTATTATAAGCAGTAATTAGATGTTCTTTTAGTTCTATGTACGTTAAGAAGGATACAATACTAAATCAGAAACAAAGCAAAAGAAAAGCTGATCGATAATAAGCATTCCATTGAGATTGATCGAGATCAATATGAATGAAAATAAGAGACTTAAAACACAGGTTCATTCTGCCAGTTCAGAACTTCAGATCAACTGTGTCAAACACAAAACCGAAGTTATATATTCCTCTCCTTTTTCCACACCTATAATTGAGCAATTGTTACTTATATGCTTGATTATTAAGGGGAGCAAATGCCCATGCAGCTGATACCAATTGTAAAGTTGTTAGAGAAAACATGTATATTTTTTTTCCTCGAACAAAAGAATCAAAGAAACTTAACCTGCATTGTTTTGGTCAATCAATGGAAGCAATTTATGACTCCCAAGGCCAGTATGTCTTTCCCTCCTTCCATAGATTCATATTTAATCCCATTTGTTTGCTACTGCATTATAATATCAGTGTGCAGCTACTTGGCTCTGACTCTCTGACCAAGAAAAACATCAACATGTTAAATGAAAGTATGAAACTACTCGATGCAATCTTTTTGTTGGTATAAAAATCAGCTCCTAAATATCTCTGTGTGTTCACCGAACTTCTGCTTGCAAACCCTTAACCTTAACAATGAAAAATCCTTTGATGTTTTAATTGTTTACTTACTGATCGATCGAGGATTGAATTAAGAAATTCGATCTGGTTTCCAGAATATCAGATATGACCACTTTGTAGGATATTATCAATCGTTCAAATCAACCCCCAGCCTGTCGTCTGGTTGTATACATGATGATGAATGAGACCCAGCTACATTCATGACATTAATGCCTTTCGAATTCACTGAAATTTATATATATGGGGCAAATGATGTATTCTAATGAGTGAATTGCATTGTGGATATTGATCGAGACAATGACATATTCTCTCCCGAAGATATACTCTGGTAATTCTCTCCTTTTGCCTGCCGACTATGATCGAGGTTCTCTAACATCTCGACAATTGAAGTTTCTGGAGAATATCTCCATTAGCGAAGGAAGCTTTGTTTCAAATTTATGTTTGTGTCATCGATCCTGATCGAGAATATGTCGTAGATTGAGATTAAGAAAAAACAAATTGGAAGGATTAAAATTACTAGGCTCAAACTTGGCATTGTCTTCTACTTGTCAATACCAGCGTGTAACCATTAAACCTTCTATTTGTCATGGGTTCCACATTAGTTATAAGAGATGACGATCGTTAATGATTCATCAATGAAGATGTTGAGGAACCAAACAAATTTAAAATTAGAAAAAGCAAAAATAAAAATCTGAAAAAACCAGCTAGCTAGCAATAGAACTAATGCAGAATCCTGGGGTGGGTAGAAGCAATAAACAGGTTTTATGGGACTTGACGTAGGAGAGGGATGAGGTAGTTGCATTTTCCACCAGACCTTCCCTCTTTTATTAACTCACACATTTATGAATGATTCCAAGCAAACATTCATCTCACAGGGAAAACAACACCTGCACCTTGCTCGATCAAAATGATCCGCAAAATGATAAGCTCGACATTTTTTCTTCTCAATCAGCAGAATCTTTTGTGCTTTGATTTTTGAACTAATCCAAAAGCATGGACTAGAAGAAATATCTTTTCTGTTCTCTAGACAATATATATATATATATATTTGGTTAGTGTCATTTTAATCAATTTTTATGGGATTCACCAAACTTTGTTTACACAACTCATTCCAAGGAAGTTTCTAATCAGATTTGTCTAATTGTTGATCTAACCTTGAGAGTTTGAACTTTGTTTTGTCCATATACAGGTAGCATTGACAACTTTGAGAGCACAAGTCATATTATATATCTAGCATATGAGTGGTTCTTCTTCTCACGTACAGAATCGATGAATAAGCTAGAACATCTAAGCATGAAGATTCGATTATGGTGTCTGGTGTTTTTCCTGTTGTGTTGCATATCAAGGTTCATGAAAAACGAGGAGTAAAACGAACAGTGCCTCATGTACGTACCATGTTTTTTTTATAAATAAAAATCTAATAAGGGACGGGTTCCCGGTTTGTAGCGGTCCATTTCGGGTAGAGTGGATACTCTGCCAAATTACTATAGAGGAGCTGATATCGCGCTTAATCCTTGTCAGTAAATTAAAAATAAAAAAATATACGTACCATGTCGATGTAGTAAAAAAGAAAAGGGAGAGCCCCGATGAGTACTATACTGGATGAGTACTGCTCATCCATGGAAATTTGTTTCAGCAGCATTAATATGGTTGGGAAAATAGGATCCTAAATCTTGAGGAAGCGTGTTTACCCATGGAGACAGTAGAGACAGACAGGCATCCTCTTTGAGCGAAAAAAACAACAAGGCAAACGCATTGAAGTCAAAATACAGATAGGACTTCTGGGAACAATCAAATCCAAATATGAATGAATATAGTCCCACACACCCAGCCAATATTCAAAGCCGATCGATTATCTAGCTAGTTCCAGTGCCCTTTCACAAAAGCCATCTCCATCGATCCTTATGCTGATGATTTCCCACGTGGAAAATAACCAGTCGTTGAATCATTGCTGGGTGATTAGATCTAGCTAATCGAACAGCTAGGTCTGATTACATCTTAGTGAAGCCCAATCATGGAGAACAGCATTGATTGAGTGTATGGTCGCATTTTGGCCAATACAGTAAGACTTGCTATATAGGAAACCCTAATAACTAATCCAGTGATTCAACAAACCTAATGAGTTAAATCTGAATGTACATTTCAGTTTATCTGCGCAATGCGCAATGCTGAAGCTCGGAAGATTTGAATCGTTGGAAACAGAGTTAGAGAAAGAAACCGATCCGAAACCCTAATTCCAGAAGCGCGCCTCTGTATTCCGGAGGGTGAAGAACGTACTGGCAATAATGCAGATCGAAGAGGGTAGATGAAGAAGCTAGGAATTTATGAAGAGAGCAATTAATTCAGACTACAATGAATTTTTTGAACAGAAGGTACAGAAAAAAAGTAAGAACATGCATATAATAACTATGACTGCAAAAAAGAAACAAGAGCATTTACACTAGCCCCTCGATATCACATCCCCCAATTTACCATTCCCAGCTCTCGTAATTTCCTACACCGCCCATCCCCTACATCAAACCTTACTGAAAAGGCTAAAGCCATGCTCTCATTCTTTCTTCTCTCTACCTAATTCAAAAATTCAAAGAACGTACAAAATGGACCCGAAAAAATTAAAGTAAAAATGGAGGTCGACAACAGGAAGATATTACAGTCGTTTTTCACTTGAGAATACACAGCTACAGCAGCAGCAGCAGCAGTTACCGATATGCCCCACGCAGCAAGCATTATTTTCACTAGTTGTGAAGCGGATTCGGACCTGTATGAACTAATCTTTTGTCTTCGCCGTAGACGCCGGCAAAAAAATCACGAGATGGAGTACTCGACGGTGCATGGAACCAGACTTTGCCGTGAACACGTGCTTTTCTCGGCGGAGAATTAGTACTAATTAACAACCGGCCAGTAGTTGTCGACTCGTGACCAGAAATACTACTATGAGCAACAGAAACGGAAGTTGTCGTTTGAGCAAGAATTAAGACGATCCACAGCAACAAAATAAGACCTTCTGTAGCTGATCTCATTGCTCGTGGAGAATAGTAGCACCAAGCGAAGAGAAAACCATAAAAGCCTTGACGCTCACACTGTGCAGTGGGGTGGGTGTGACTCACTGGAAAAAACAAAGGTCGAGTACTGAAGCAAGAACTGGATAGCTAGCAAGCTAGAGAAGCAAGAACTGGATAGCTAGCAAGCTAGAGAAGCAAGAGCAAGAGAGGAAGAGAGGATTGATATGAAAGGTTTTGATGTTATCTCTGTTGGTGCATCTTCAATTCCTTGTCTGGTGGGTCTCGGCACATGACATAACTTGACCCTTGATTCCTGGAACCTTCTTCTATTTTCTTATTTGCGCTGCTTCTCTGATCGAAGCTTTGGACTGTGCACCAGCTTGTTTTTCTAATCTGGTTTTGCTCTTCGGTATCTGTTTGGTTTTTGTGAGCTTTCTTGGAGACTTTGGAGTTGGGGAGGCTTAGGGTGTGGGACTCTGTCCAGTATTAATAGCCGTTGTCCCCGGAACACGTATATATAATCAAACATGGAATTGGTAGCTATGTAAAAATGGAGTTTTGCTAAACAAACTTGATGGTGGTGGTCGTAGGTAAACACCCTTTTGCTTAATTGTCACAGCGTGCAACTTCTTTTTAGCTAGGGAATATTTGCTATGGTCCCGTCCAACTATGAGTTACAATCGTGTGTCCTCATTTAAGTATGCATACATATATACCCTCGATCATATGGAGTAACCTTTATATATCTATAATAAGTTGAGTCATCCATTCGATTTGGTATGTACCAATGCCTTAATTGGACACCAATTCTTTTCAATTTGTCTGTCATTAATTAGGACTCGTTTGGCAACCAATTAGTTTGGTTTAATAATTAGCACTTAATATTGGATTTGAATTCTTGTGTTGTTTTTGGTGCAACACGAAATCGAATAGCTCAATTACTAACAAAGTTATGATTTAAATGTGTTCATTCGTTGCAAGTACTCGTAAATGGTTTGATATAATGTATGACGATGAATATGAGAGGATGAACGATGAAGATGAATGCGACTATATCGATCAGGAAAGATCTCACATTTTGGATGTAAATATGTAATAGATTATAGTTGTCAATGACAATAGCCTCACACAGAAATGCAACTCTATCTAGTTTCACATTTACAGTTTTCCGATCAGTTACTCAACAGGGTAGTAATTAGTAAGTTTGAGTTTGAGGTATAATGATGAATCATGATTGGGGTCCGGGCGATATCTTATCGTAACATTAATCATTCGGATTTCAGAGTCATGATGAGTAGCTAGGCAGAACCGCACAAGAAGAAGATGTTGAGCAGCACAGCCAAGATGGTAATGACAGTTTGGGAATGACAGCTAAATCGATCAGTAGGGGCTCTACTACTCAAGTCAAGACTGAGAAGTCCATAGTCAAATGTTGTAAATTTAATAAATTAGACTAATAAACTATAATGGAGTCAAAGCAGCATGTCGACATGAGATGCTTCTTTTGATCTGATAGGACTTGTCCTTAAAATCACTGGCTGAAATGACTGCTCTGTACTTCATTCTGGCCTGTATAGTGTATAGTGCGAACAGTCTCCTCGCCTGAGGCCCAATGGGCCTACAGACCAGTTCATTGAGCCCAATCTATAGTTTCCTGCTCTACATTTGCAACCCATATTTCTTTTCTCCTGGTCATTGATTTGCAATCTCTCCTAGTCTCCTTCAAGCTTATTGCCATGGTATGTCAAAACATGTAAAATGAACCATCTTTTTATCACACTATTAGTAAAACATGATTTTTTTTAGAAGTTTTCCCCAAGTGATGGACCTCAAGAATTTCAATGCACTTTCTTCTAATATTGCTTAAATATTTATAAATTTATAGATGTATGAAACTTGTCGTGGCTTTAACCTATACCGGTTACTAAAAAAATCAAAACTCTTTAAGATGTAACGATGATGATGACCTCAAAATCTAAGCATGATATTTATGATGTAGCCCCTGAATTTGTTGCAACGTTTATGCAGAGGAACAGAAAAGTATCTAACTATATGCGAATCTCACACTTTCCTGTTCTGTCAAAAATGAAAACAAATTAGAACCAATAATAAACAGGGTATGTACACATGGGGTTGGAACTGGAAGATGATTGGAGCCCTCTGTAACAGTGGAATTCACACCAATGGTGGAGAATAGAGAGGGTTAAAAGACAAAGAAGACAACATTGCAAACTTGGACTTGTCCACACACGCCTTTAAGCTACGACTGTTGGTCACTTATGGCACATTTGGATACGAATTGGAATATGCGTTCGCACCATATGAGGAACATTCGTGATTCATGCGCATCTCTCCCCAGATTCTAGTTTCTCTAAACTGAAATAAACCGACCCTTTCATCCTCTGTTTCTCTATCTCTCCTTTCCTCTATTTATAGACAAAAGTTTCTACGGTGCTCCGGAGTATTAAGACTCCGGAGAGACTCTGCCCCTAAATATCCATTACAGCCCGACCCTTTCCTCTCAGGTTTACCAATCCGCCACATCTTCCAGGTAAGTTCTTTTGTCTCTCTTTCTATGTTTCAGAATTATGTTGTGTTTTTCAGTGTGAATCAATGTTGCTCTGTATCTGATGATTAAGAACCATACTATGGATTCAATTTGGGTCGGACTGTTGTTTGTTAATGATGAAATGCATGTTTGATGTTGATGAAGAATCAAACTTAGGTTCTGGTTCTGGATCTTCCAGTTTGGTTGGGTTCTGGGTTTTTGCTCAATACATCTACATTTCTAAAATTTGAGATTTTGGTATGGTTGTTAAGTATTAGAATCAAAAATTTTAGCTTTGATGTGCCAACTTCATGTAGCCCCAAGGTGTGGTGTTGTTTTTTTTTTTTTTTTTTTCTTTCTTCCAAAGAGATTCACATTGTTACTGGATTACATTGAATGAGTTTCCTTTGCTTGTAGTAATTGAATATGCCGACACTTTTTGATAAAGTACTATACTTTGTCATTGATCTTATACATATACTTTGTCATTGATCTTATATAGAAATTGAGATTAATGTTCAATTTTGTCTGATTACATGCTTAAGTAAAAAACTTTAGCTTCTGTCATACTTAAAAAATGCGTTTTGGTCTACAATTTAAAGTATATAGCCATAAATTTTCAATTTTGAATGCCTAGATGCTGACTTGAGTTTATTGCATACTTAAAAGCTGGTAATGTGTGAGTCTCTTCCAATCCATGCCGTAGGAGAGGGCTAGTTGAAGTCCGAACTGTTTGTTGATTGCAGGCCAGTGTTATTCTTGTTCCCCTTTTCATGGATTGTAATTGAAGACCATCCCAGAACCCACAATAAACTAGAACTGGATAACAAATTATTTGCTTATTGGATAAAGAATGTCATTATTGTGTTTTTTCAGTGCATGGTTAAGTTGAAATTCAGTGGATTCTCTCAACAGGGTGATGCGCTCTTAATTCATAGACATATTGCTGTGTTTTGCAGTGGTACAATTACAAGCAATACATTGGCTCGCCTTCAGCACACCTCTTCCAGCTGTTGCCAGCAAATTTTTGCTGGCAATAAAGTCACTTTGGCTTACTTTTGAAAAATTTATGAGTCCCCAGAGTACATTGAATCCTAGTAGAGCCCTAGCGGGCGTGCATGGGGTACATATTGTGCCTTCTTCACGGTTCGAATCAGAAGAGACTACTCAAGATGGGGACTTTGCTCACTCAACTTGTACAAGTTTGGCTATTGGAACAAGTTTGTCTATGCAGTGAGTGATAAACCTAATTGATGAGTAATTTCCATAGAAAAGCCAGTATTATGTGGTGAAATAATTTAGTTAAAATAGTTGTACCAAAAAAAAAAAATAGTTAAAATAGTGGCTATGCATTTCCACAGTTTTGGAGTCGGTCATTTACCAATTCAATTATACCCTGTACAACATGCAAGCAATCCACTACAATTAACTCTGTCTACATGTTTTCCAGGCGAGTATGGCAGCAAGCACCACCATTTTTGAAGCCTATCCAGGGTTGCATTCACGGTATTGGAAACTAAGTGTGTTTCTGGATATATGTTGCCTTGCATTCAATCTCCTGAATAAAAAGAACAGTTCTGAACAATGTTTCTGTTCTTTCTATATTCTTAGGTGATCGTGACCTTGCAGAAAGAGCTGTTAATGTGCTCACTTCACTTCCTTTCATAGTTCTTGGGATCCAAGCCCCAAGGTGATACTTTTATGTAAGACTTACTTGATGGACATAAAAGTGATCTTATATACATCATACCTAATGTTTACCTTGGGAAACAGGAAGAATCTAAACACCAAGCTATATGCTAATTCATTAATTGGAGTTGGTGTTGCCTCAAGTTTATATCATTCTTCTAGAGGAAAACTAAGGAAATATTTGAGATGGGCTGACTATACAATGATAGCTACAGCAACAGTGGTAAGTTGGAGAAAATCCTTCAAACTCGTCTTTGGCATCGTTTTTGCTTTGTCGGTATAGAAAGAATTTTCTGCACATTGACTACTTATCATGGATAACAAAGAAACCTGATTCCAATTACAGATTCTGTACAGCCTAATCTAGTATGATCTTTAATACATATATTTTTAAAATGATTTTAATTCAGGGAATATCTTCCGACACAACTTGGTTAGCTCTATGATTCTTTCTTTTAAAGTTAATCACTTTGCACACTTGGGCATTATATTTTTGCAGTGCCTCTCAAGAGCCCTCAGAAATGAAAACTCAAAATTCCTCATGGCAGCTTCTGCGGTATTTCTCCCTATCCAGCCTCTGATGGTTTCAGCTGTTCATACTGGAATGATGGAGGTAACTTGCTGTACTTTGACCACTACTTCTCATCAAGTTTTTAATTTCTACTTCCTTCTTTTATCTCTTTGTTTGAAACTGTTCTGTTAGAAATCATGAATCATTCCAAGGGTTTGTTGGATATCTAGGTTCTGTAAATGATTCATTTTAGTATCTCTTTTATGTACAAAACAGCAGACATATGGAATCCCTTTGGTCTATGAGATTATAGTGTAGTGAAGTACACCAAATTCAATAGTTTTAACATGTACTCCAGCAGGGATGATAAAAACCTGTGGCAAAGTAGCGCCATTCAAATTGACCCCAGTTTGAGGTTGAGAAACTTAAACTGAAACTACTGTGGTCTACTCTATATGGGCCTTTGCCCACCAAACAAAGCTGCAAACTCGCATTGTCTTAGTGGACTGCTTATTGAACTTTCTTACCTTGCTGTAACCAAAAAGAAAAAGAAAAAAAAAGAGCTTAATTACCTGAAAAAATTATGTTAACTATATTGTTTCCTGCAGGTAGCGTTTGCCAAAAGAGCATTAAAAGATCCAGAGCTAAAGATGGCACATAATGTACATAAGCTGTCGTCATTACTGGGTGGTGTACTTTTTATTGCAGATGATGTGTTTCCCAAAACTCCATACCTTCATGCTGCATGGCATCTTGCTGCAGCTGTAGGTGTTGGCACCTGCAATAAGCTTCTCGAGTAGTTAATTATCAATGTATTAATCCATGCGTTCTATAGTCAATCATTAGTAACCAAAAAACTTGATTTAGGAAAGAAAAAGAAAAGATTACCTAGATGTCTGCATCGGGAATCGACTCATTCCATATTCCTAATCATGATTCTTTTGCCTCACATATTGCCATATTATTTGTAAATCCAATTGAGAAGCAAGGGAGAACGAAATGTAGCTGCGTATAAGTTAGCTATGCAGCTATATAATTATAAGGTGTTGATTTTGTTCCTCAGAATTACATTGTTTTTACATATGCAAGTGCAAACTTCTACCATTTCAGTTATCATGGAACAATGGAAGGTAGTCAAGGTACTGTAACTTAATTGATCATTCTTAAAGCTCCTTTGCAACATTGACCAGACTAAAAATGAATGGCTCTGAAAGGAATTGCAAATGGAAGTATCTGTCTTCCCAGTTCCTGTCATATATATGTTCTAGTGTTAGGCTTACTAGATGGGTGAGGGTAACTTCTAGGATTCTGGGAAGAAAACGTACTGAAAAAAAGAGAAGAACAAACAGTGAATACTGAATAAATCAAACCAGATCGAATCCAATCCGGAGGGTCATGAACTACACTATTTATTAACTCAATCTAAATGAATGTAAGGATCAATGTGCTAAGTTGGATCAGGATGAAGAATGCAGCTAACATGTGCTCTGCGTTATTGCATTCGCGGGGACGGAATGGATCCGATGCAGACATTTAAGTTGAAAATTTCTCTTCTCAGATTCTCAGATTTAAGGAAGAGCCAGAAGAAACTCGGATTCATTGAAGAAGATGAGAAAAGACAGACACGATCGAGCTAGGTACCACATCAGATTAATCCAGAATTTAAAAGTCCTGCATGATAGGATATGCACCATTCCATATTTTTAAAAATCATATACTGTCAGTAGTTAATTGGTCGCGGCGAGCTTGATTCATGGGCTCTCTACTAGATCTTCTAGAGCTATATGATCGAGCTAGCTAACCAGGATTTGTACTTGATCTTATTTCTGTGGCCAGACCTACGTATGTAGTGCTAAAATTCATGGTGAAACAGCGAAAGGTAGAAGAAACCACGAAATTAAAGGAAACTAAGGAAGAAGAAGACGAACTGGTATTGATTTCTCCAAGTAATTTTGACGAATATTATAAGGCTAATTAACCAAACATTACAGAGCGAGATTATGGTTTTGATACTAACTCTTATGTAACTAATTTCTCTAATAAACGCTACAGATCGATGATTGATACATGTGTTCATGAGTGACCTTAATCTGCGGTTTGACTTTAAAGTTCTAGACTTCTAGTTACTATAGAAGATCTGAATAACACTACTCCAAAAAAGAAAACTAGTTTGAGTTCCGTTTTGATAATCACCAAATCCCACAAAAGCATCCATGCATCACCGTATAAACTTGTTGACGATGTTTGAACAGATCGAGCAATATTTGTTTTCATCTACTGATTAGGAATTGTAAGCTTAGAGAAGGAGAAACCGGATAACCGAATCGGAGAAAGACAGTGGGAGGAGCTAGGTAAGCATTCAAATGAAACCATAGAGATGGTCGGCCATAATTGCCAAAAATTCATGGCGGTGATGTCATCCGATCGTCAAGTATCCAATGACGTCCAATAATGATCTGAATAATTTGTAAAGACGTCAGAGAGGAGGAACAACAGCTGAGGTGGCTACTACTGATCGAGTACTGACCAGCGTCGACCAAGAGATGTAAATGAGAATAAATTGGAGGAACTAAGAACGAAAAAACTATAGTGTGCTTGTTGAGCTCACGAGCTAGAGTCGACAGAAAAGTTATGGCGAAGTCTGCATAATCTGGGCCGGACGAAGGTGCGGAGGCCGGCGTGGTCATGATATTATTGATGGTAGAATTACTACTGATGCAGACAATACCTGGAAATGTTTAGGTGGGGGTTCGACTGGTATCTCTCTAAACTAAGTGCATACGTTATAACTGATCAACTACGTAGCAACAAATCAATTTGAATGAAAAATCCTTGCTATCGTCGATCATTTGTATTACAGTGACGACTTGGTCATGACTCATGAGTAGCTATATCCCCAAGCTAGCTACAACAAAACAATAAGCACACGCAAAGTTTCAAAATATATAGACCATATATATACGTAGATCGTTATATATAGCTCCAGTACTGCACTTATTCTCAAACCATACTTTTATATACTACATATATCTGGAATCTGGTGTATATATTCTGCATGCATATATATCCAGTATATTTCTGGATGCATGGGAATTACTAGCTAGCTTGCTTACCAGAGTCGATCAAACTAGCTTGTTTGATAGAAACTTGAAATTAACTGTAATCTGAAATGTTATGTAATTAAGGAATAAGGAATCCTTTCCATATATCAGACGCTACAATAACTAAAATTTAGAAGAATTCATAAGTAAACAAACTTTAGTGAAGCATTTCATAATAAATAAATAATTAAATAAAAACTGAAGGGGATAATAGGAAAAAAAAGGTTGTAAATTTTATTGTCCAGACAAAGTTTTGTTGAACAGTAAATGCAATTGTCAGGAGGATGGGAGCATGTGAGACATGAAGACTTAATTCTATCATTATTTCCCTCTCTTCGTTTACGTAAGCTCAATGTCATCCTTTTATTTTGTGTTCTTCCATTATTCCTGCATGGTTAATTGGGAATTGAAAAAGGAAGCAAGCTCTATGACTATATATACATCCGTACCTCATTCAGTCTCTTCATCCCCTTCTCATCTTTGCTCTTTGTCATCCTAAACATTCCCTTTCTCGGCATAGCCATTCTCGTTTGAATATCTATCAGTTACAGATGTGGATGACAATGGAGTGTAGCACCGGTGGTTGTACAGACCCTAACATACACTCTACTTCCAACACGACGCAAAACCCTGTGTTACCGTGCAACCACCACCATCATCAGAGTATGCACACAAACTAGTCTAATTTGATGATTTGATTATATTGTGGGTACGTGATCATAGTGATAGTAATTATATTCATATGTATGCAGCGGTTCGAGTGACATCGTCTCAGCCAAGCAGAAGCAGCCGTGGTTGTTTTTATATTGATAAAAAACCGGCAGCTGCAGCTCCTTCGCGAGGTTCCCGATGGAATCCAACCCCGGAACAACTAATGACACTGGAAGAGCTGTATCGATCTGGCTTAAAGACACCGACGGCCCAACAAATCCGACAGGTGACTTCGCAGCTTCGAAACTTTGGGAGGATTGAAGGCAAGAATGTATTCTACTGGTTTCAGAACCACCGAGCCAGGGAGAGGCAGAAGAGACGCCGTCAACTGATGTCCATGTATCAGTCTGACTCCAAACAACAACAACAAACTTTGACTAACAACACAATTAGCGGTCTCCAAGACAAAGAATCTGCAGGAGGTACCAATTAATTAGCATCATTTTCTTATTAACATCATTGTATGTGTTAATAGGGGGACTAGGGCTTGAAAAAGAAAAAAAAAACTAGGGCTCAACACTAGTTGAGGTCACCACCTTTACTCCTTTAGGTCACCTACGGCTGAGTAACTGTACTTAACTGCTACTTGCGCGCAGGACTAACAAACTCAAGTCTCGAAGTTGAGCAGCAGATTAAGTGGAAATTACCAAACTGCACTGTTCGTTCTGATCAGGTAGCTAGGGTTTATCAAACCAAATCTCAACAAAATTAAGAAATAAATTGAATGCGTGATATGGATATTTACACTACACATGTGCATGAGTTTCACTTGTTGCTGTACTACGTCCTCAGGAATCATCTTCAGTACTGCAAGAGAGGATGATGAGCATGGTGCAAAGCACTTCCTCCAGGCAACTAGTGGAACAATCGAATTCACCTAGACCGACCTCAGACACAAACGCGTCAGCTACATTAAGTTACACAAAGCTCTTGGACTTTCATCACTATTATGATTATGATTGCGGTATGGTATTGTCTGCACCCATTATTTGCAAAGGAGAAGAAGAAGAAGAAGAAGAAAGTAGAGAAACTCAAACTCTGGAGCTCTTTCCACTCAAGAGCGACAATGTTAAGGGTGCTAATAGGGAGACCAAATTATCTATAAGCAGAACCACAAGCACAGACACTACTGCAAATTTCATGGCAGATAGTATTATCAATTTCTTTGAAGAATTTAAGGCAGCATATAACTAGAAATTTCTATTTCCATGTAATAAAAGTTTGCATAGGCGTCTTCGATGGAATAATGCGGCATATCTTTATGATCAGGCCGGTTCTGTATTTTCTTGTTCCCATTATTGTTTCTTCTAGCTATTTGTTCAAACAACGTAGAGGAAGAGGAAGATTGGTGTACGTCCTCCTCCTTTAATCGATGAATTAGGATATAGTAGCCAATGAAATTCAATATTTATCTGGGAGCACGGGCCTTCACTGGTTCTTCATTGGCTCCGCCATGAGTAGCAAGCTTCAAGATCAGTTTCAGAGTTGCCTGGTCCTGCATTTTCTGTTATTATTGTGCTTGCGACTGAACAGTAACGCTAGCTGCATATATAGCTTGTATAGCATTCCTTCAACGCCGGCCCATAATATAAACAAGAACTGATGAGCTAATTTTAGGTTTTACATCCAGAATTAGTGAAGAAAAGAAAGAAGGCATTAATAACTGGATTTGTTAATTGCTAGCTTCAATTATCAGTCATGCAACCTTCATATACATATTTTCATGGATACGTCCGTCAGTAAAGTAAAAACCAAAAACCAAAATACGTTCGTCGGAAAATTTGATAGTTGGTCAGGGTGTTATATATCGGTGTATTCATGCATGCTGGTATCCATAGTACGATTCGGTCATTACAATACTCACCTAGCTTTTCTCTCTGAGTCTCTGGATATATAGTCGCACCCGTACCCAGGCCAGCATTGTTCCTTCTATACATTCATACCACGTTACCAACGTAGGTAGCTTGCTTTGCGTGTAGTATATGTACTGTATATGCATGTACCATATATGATTATCAAGGAATCTTAATTATCAACTAAAGTAGTCCAGTTAATAGACTACTGATAATACTGATAACCCCAAAAGAGCTAGAAACATATGTAAAGTTTATAAACAATTACAATCATATGCTAATTAAGGAACACCCTTAATTTCCTGCATGTATATACTCCAATGAAACAGATCATGTACGGTTGAAACTTGGTGAGGGTGGGTAAAAATAATTCAGCAATGAATACTCAATCATCAATGACTAGCAAACTAGCTATAAAGAACGATCTGGAGAGAGAAACATCTATGGAGTAGTTAGTACCTGCATTTGCTTATATATGCATGCCAAAGCCAAACGCTGAAGATACGGTCGATCACCGTGAAACAATTTCTGATCTCATTCAACCATGTATCTTAAAAGCCAGGGGCCAACCGTGACGCGTTTTCGTAGCCTCCAACTGCTGCAAGTGGCTACCGGCCGGCTATGAGATAAATTAAAGTTGAGCTGCATGCGCAGCCTGCGCAGCCTGCGCTCACCGGACTAGAGATGGAAAGGGACAGATAAGGGCCAAAGTCTGCAATGCCTATTTAGTAAGTGAGGTAATAAGCATACCTACTTAGCATGCCTGCGCAATTTATACGACTCATCCCCACTTTTATGGCAATTACTAGTGAAACTTGATGACGCGAGATCTATCTGCTGTACGTGTACGTGCGGGCCTCGTAGATCTGTAAATATAGCTGACAAACCCTAGAATTGAAACTGTAAATAACTAACTTGTAAAACTATACCGACAGCCTAGCCTTTTCTGATAGATGGAAATTACGTTATATATCCCGACCATCGGACTATGAATTTGGATAATTATTTGAGACTTATTGATCACCGATACCACAAGCAACGCGTTTATAGGGTTATTCACTTATTCTCCTACGGCCGACCTCGAGTCTCAGTTCGACAAAGCTCCATAATAGAGCCGTCCAAGAGCCCCGAGTGAGCATAATCGAAACAAGCAAGGCCATTATGCATTTCGGCTTAAAAGGAGCAGTGGTAATTTAGAATTCCAGAACTGCAGAGAGAGAGAGAGAGAGAAGAAGAAGAAGAAGAAGAAGAAGAAGAAGCCCGGAACAAAGCTGAGAACAAAGCCAAAAAAAACGAAGAAAGAAGATAAAGTGTTAACTGTAGTGATTAGTTAATTAGCTTAATTAATTTGCCCTAATCTGTCATGACACTGCTGCTTAATCTAGCTTAATTAATTAGCCCAATGATCATTTCTAGCTTAATCTTTTTTCTTTTTTAAAGTAAGATACAAAATTACAAAGATTCCATTAGGATCTTATACGAGGCTTAATCAAACAGTAATTAACAAGGATAAAGTACTATATATACAATTTTGAGAATAAGTTCGGTCTAATTTAGCAAAGTGATCGGCGACCATGTTAGTAGCTTAATCTGTCTTATCTGTGTCAGTAAGCTAGTCATCAATATGTAATAGTCTACTATAGATAATAAATCAATACTGAGCCCTAACACTTGCATCTGTCATTAGTTCCACCATAATACGAGTAAGACTGTAAGAGTTTCCATTTTCTCTCAGTTTGATACATTTTCTTCAGGCTTTCTCTAAGCTCTCATGTACAATCGAGAGACACCGGAGGAAACTGATAATGACTTATTCTGAAAACAGAGTTGGATCGGATTAATGGATCTCTTGCAGAATTATATAAACTCATATGTAACTAAATTCTCTAATTAACAAACTCTACGGATGGTTGATACCCTCTTTGACATCTTAACAAGGTATTTTTCGAGTTCCATTAATTGGAAAATTGTTTGAAAATCATCAATGATTGTAAATTATTGAGATCGCGAGAGAAATATCCATGGAGGAACTAGTAGCTGGATATGCATACCATGATACCAAGCCACAATTAGGGCAAAAATCTGACCTAGTGAGGTAAGGGTTCGATCACGACCCTCAGTCTGATCTTTATGCAACTCAGAGATGTGTCAACTTTCAGTCGTAGTTAAAGCCTATGGTTTTATCCAAAAGCCTATACTTGGTTCATTCTAAATGTAGCTGGCTAGCTAGCTAGTATAGATTCAAATGAAACCATAATGATGGTATCGCATTATTGACAAATATTCATGGCGGTGATGTCATCCGATCGATCGTCTATGTTCAATAGTAATGATCTGAAAAATAATCAATTGTGTGAAGGATCAGAGATCGAGGAGGAACAGCAGCTGATCGGAGGCGTACTGGCCCCAATGTCATCATAATGAGATTTAATCGGAGAGGTTATTAACGGAAAAACTACAGTGTTCGTACGTACGTGTTGAGCTTGCGAGCTAGGGACAGCAAAAGTTACAGCGAAATCGATCCGCATATATTATCTGGAGGAACGTGTTGAGCTTGCGAGCTAGGGACAGCAAAGTTATGGCGAAATCTGCATAATATGGAGGAACGTGGGAGGCGTGTTAATAATACTGATCAACTACCAACAGGTCGACTGAATGAAATATCAAATATCATATCATCGATCGATCATTTGTATTACAGTGACTTGGTGAGTAGCTATATCCCCCGCCAAGCTAGCTAGCTACAACAAAACAATAAGCATTATGGACGGACAGAAATGCCTCTCCAGGATATTTATCGAAAATTTGCTCAACAGAAAAACATACACACTAAGGAATCTTCGGCCACACAACTATTATGGAGGGACAGAAATGCCGGCTCCAGGATCCGAGTCTTTTTTAACCGTACCGGTCTAACCATTATACCGATAACGGTCTGTTTGTTTTACTGATATTCCAGGTCTCGCACTGGTTGAAGTTACTCCCGGCGTATTCGAGAACTCACCCCTTCAGCAGGGAAAGTAGTCCTTGATGAACGTACATTAATGATGAGAAAGATCGAGAAGAACAAACAGTACGTGAACAGTCCGTTGCTCAATCAAATCAAACCGGAGGGAATCCAATCAGGAGGGACATGATCTGGTCTATTATAGTATTAGCTCGATCAGAATTAAAAGTGAATGTGAGGATCAATGTGCTAATTAGTTGGATTAGGGTTGCAACGAACGCAGCCAGCATGTGCTCGACGTTTATGGCGTTCACGGGGATGGAATGGATCCGATCGAGACTTAAATTGAAAATTACTCTCCCCAGATTCTCAGATTTGAGGAGGAGGCAGAGAAGAGTCGTATTGAAGAAGATGATCGAGAGAAGCACAGACGATCGAGCTGGCTAGCGCATCAATTAATCCAGAAATTAAAAGTCGTATACTGTCAGTAGTTAGCTAGGATACACTTGAAATCATAAAGATGGTCTTCAATTTTCATCGATAAAAAAGATGGTCTTCAATTATTGCCAATTATATTATGGCGGTGATGTCATCCGGGATAACGTCATACGGTACGAAGGGGTCCAATGAAGGTGATGGCCATTTAGTTTCCAATTCGAGACTCTTCCAATTCAATGATATTTTGGCTATAAAATAATGCAACCAAGTGAACTCCCACCCTAACCAGGCAACTGCACACGTTTTGTTTGTTTTGGTATTGTTATTAAGTTTGATTGGTCAATTTACATTAATTTACTACTAATTTAGTGGTGTATTAATCAATTCCTTTATGTAATTGTGGCCAAGTTACTTAAATTTGTCCTTTATCATCGATATTGAGCTCGGCTAAATATTATTTGGGGTAAAGGTTATAAATGGTACTTGTGGTTTGGAGTCATGGTTATGTTTATTATCGTGGTTTAAAAAAGATTAATTTTGTTCCTCATGTTTTATATATATATATATCGACTAATCATAGTCCAATGATAACATTTTGTCTAACACCGTTAATAAAATTCTTACGCCGACATCATGAGATAATTATGTCTTATACATTTTTTATCAAACAAAAAAATAAAAGTTAAATAGAATTATAAGGAAAATGAAAAAACAAATTACTAAGAATAAGGAAGAACTCCCAAAACCTAGGCATAATTGTCATGGCGTATTAAAAGAAATTATTTCTTCATCTTATCCTTGTTTTTTGTCTTGTTGATCAAATTAATCTTCCAAATTCTCACTTCCTTTCACTTCCCCATAATACTTTTGACCTTTTTTACAAATTGCCAAAGTTTTGTATGAAATTATGGAGAATATCGAATACGTACTAGAATCAAACCAGATCATATAAAATTTTAGAGGACGGATCCGTGACATACAAGATTATAATCAAAATTATAACAAGAATATCAGCCATTAAATATATTAACAACTAACGGTTGAGATAAGTCATAAAACTAAATATTTTTTCTTTTCTTTTCAATTTATTTAAATCAATTAAGAAAATCTATTGATTAAAAACATAATGAAAATTGATGATTACCTACTCTCATTTTGAAATACAATTAAGAAAGTTAATGGTTTTCTATTGAAACCCATTTACTAGATAAAAAAAGAAAAAAATAAATATCAGATGAAACTCATTTACTAGAGAGTACTATATATCATCATCTACCTCTTTTTCTTCAAAGAAAAAAAATTATCAAATGATGTCTGTCATAACACGTTTGAAAACTTATAATCAGATTATGTATGGAAATACTCGTATCATCTTGTGCTATGAATAACAATAAGCTAAAATGAGTACGTCTAAGATGCACGTACTAGATTGGAGACTTAATTTGTTTTCTTTTCTCTCTAGTAAACGAGTTTCAATAGGAAACAAATTATTTCCTCTTAATTATATTCCAAATGGAGAATAGTAATCATCAATTTTTATTTAGATAGATTTCATAAATTGAATTAAAGAAAAAAAAAATTAATTTTATGACTAATCTTAACCGTTAGTTGTTATTGGATCTAATAGATGATATTATGGTTATAATTTTGATTATAATCTTGTATGTCACAGATCCGCCCCCAAAATTTTAAATCTAATGACTTTTTTGCACTTTGATAGATGAATAATGGTTTTAAATTTTACATCTTAATCGCACAAAGGGTTGAGTTCCAATGCAAATATCTGGGATAAATCATACTGCCTATTAACTTTATTATGATTGTGGGTGTTAGAATTTATGGTTATTTTCATTCATTATTTTATAGATAAATTGCCTCAACATGTGCGCGCCTCATTAACGGTGTTAGACAAAATGTTATCATTGGACTATAATTAGTCGATATATAAAACACGAGGATCAAAATTAATCATTTTTAAACCATGGTGACGAATGTAACCATGACCCCAAACTGTGAGGGTTATTTATAACTTTTACCCTATTATTTGGAATGTGCATGTGTTCAAATCTTTGAGATAAAAGCTAAAGTTATTTAATTAGCGAGTTCTTCAAATGAGAAAAATAATTTAACAGTAATTTAAATAAGCTTGCGATCCTGGTTTCATCACTGGTCATCCCATGTCAAGCGATAATCAAATATGTAAAGTTGTCGATCAGAGAAGAACAGCAGCTGACGTACGTAGTTGCTGGGAGTGGCCAAGAGATATAATTATATAATCATATAAAAGAGAATAAATGTGGAAAAAAATTATAACGTATATACGTGCGTATGTCGACTGCTTCTTCATATATAATAACTATGGTGCATATATACATGCATGCATGCTTCACTCTCTAGCTCCATCCCCTTACCATCTTTGTTCATATGATTCAAATTGTCTACTTAACCATATATATACATCCTCGTTTCAATAATTATCAGTGATGTGGATGATGAAGGGGTGTAGCCAAGACCCTAAAATACACAATAGTAGGGATCTCCCTGACTACTCCATCAAACCTGCAAATCTTCAGCCTCTACTCACTCCAGACCAAAACTCTACTTCCAACATGACCCAGAACCCTATGGTACCATTCAACGACGACCATTATCAGAGTACGTACATGAACCTTGTATACTTTGATAGTGTGATTATTGTTCTGTCATTTCTGTGGGTAGGTATAATAATATGATCACTATGTATGCAGTGATTCCAGTGACGTCGTCTGAGCAAGGCAGAAGTTGTTGTTATAGTAATAAACAACCGAAGTCTGCAGTTCCTTGGCGAAATTCCCGATGGAGTCCAACCCCGCATCAGCTAATGGCTCTGGAAGAGCTGTATCGACATGGGTTAAAGACACCGACGGCCCAACAAATCCGACAGCTGACTGCGCAGCTTCGAAACTTTGGGAGGATTGAAGGCAAGAATGTGTTCTACTGGTTTCAGAACCACCGAGCCAGGGAGAGGCAGAAGATCAGACGCCGTGAACTCATGTCCATGTATCAGTCTGACTCCAAAGAACAACAACAAAACTTGAGTAACAACACGGTTAGCAGTCTCCAGGACAAAGGATCTGCAGGAGGTACCAATTAATTAGCACGTTTTTTATTATTAACATGCATGCAATCTCTGGTTGGACACATATATGGCTCCCTCCCCAGGTAATGGGGGGCTAGGGCTCAAAACTTACTAGTTGACTAGGTGGGAAAAAATTAATTGAGAGATTATAACAAATTATGGACATTGTTTACTTGCAGTTGACTTGGTTCTTCCTCTTGAAGATGAGCAGCAGAATAAGTGGATTCTACCAAACAACTTCACTATTCTCTCTGATCAGGTAAACCAAAAATCTTAAGAAAATATAGAAATATTGAATGCGTGATATATGCATGAGTTTCAATCGTTACTGTATGTCCTCAGGAATCATCTTCAATACTGCAAGAGAGGATGATGATGAGCATGGTGAAAAGCAATTCATCCAGGCAACTTGTGAAGCAATCCGATTCACCTGGACCGGCATCAGACACAAATGCGTCAGCTACATTTGTTTGTCCAAAGCTCTTGGACTTTCATCACTATTATGATTATGATTACGGTATGGTATTGACTGCAACCAATGTTTACAGAGGAGAATTCGAAGAAAGTAGTAGAGCAAATCAAACTCTGGAGCTCTTTCCACTTGAGAGCGAAAATCTTAAGGGTGCTAAGGAGTAAGGATACCAAATTACCTATAAGCATAACCACAAGCACAGACACTACTGCAGATCTCCTGCCAGATCGACCAGTACTATCAATTTCGTTGAACATTTTAATAAGCATGTAACTATATATATCTTCATGTAATAATAATAGTATGCATCAATGCATGCTTGCCTGATCTTTAACTTTCATGGAATAATGCGGCACATCTTTATGATCGGGCCGGTTTTGTATTTGCTTCTTCCAAATTTGTTTCTTCGGTCTACTTGTTCAAAAGCAGAGGAAGATAGAGTAAGGTTCGTGTCCACGTTCTTTAATTGCATAGGTAGTTTGCTGATGTAACTTGTATGTACGTACCTCTTCTATTTCTATAGAAGTTCATCGTATTTTATGGAATCCGGCCATCGTATTTTATCCCTTTTGGAGTAAGGTCCACCGTTAATGAAAGGTCAATGCATATGCATAACTATCAAGCTCTCATATGTCAATATATGAATACTAAATCGATCGACTGGAAAACTTGCTAGAAAGATGGAGAGAGAGAAACATTCATGGAGGAGCTAGTAGCTAGCTGCATTTGCATATGCATACTAAAGGCAAACGCAGAAGATTGTCGATCCCCGCGAAACATTTTCTGATCTCATTCAACCGGCCATATAAACCTAGCTGCGATGTCCGGCCGGCTGCTGGCCGCAATGAGAATTAATCCTAGCTCTGTTCTCCAAATCTTATAGAAGGACAGCTAGGGAAAGACTGGGGCCAATGTCTGCAATGCCAATTTAGTAAGTGAGGTAAGGCATACCTACTTGTAGTACTATGCATGCCAGGGCAATTTATAGACCAGACTGTTCATTTGATTTCTAATTCGATCTATTAATGTATGCCTAAAATTTTGGTTGTTTCGCTCACTCGATTCAGTGGTAATTACTAGCTAGTGATAGAATTGATGACGCGAGACTAGAAACTGTATACGTTTGCAAGTCAACAGCCTTTTCTGATAGATGGTAAATACTCCCGAGTCCCGACCATGAATTTAGATGATTATTTTGGACTTATCGATCACCAACTCAACAAGCAACGTTGATACCAGTTCGACAAAACTCCATAGGAGAGCTGAGACTAGCTGAGAGCTGAGACTGAGCATAATCAAAACAAGCAAGCTATGCCATCATGTATTTCGGCTTAAAAGGAGCATGGTTTAAGAGGAGCAGTTATTTGCTAAGAACAACCCAAAAAGGAAGGAAGGAAGAAGATGAAGAACGACGAGAGAGAGAGAGAGAGAGAGAGAGAGAGAGAGAGAGAGAGAGAGGAAGGA
>NC_020494.1:18676072-18677129 GCF_000184155.1 Fragaria vesca subsp. vesca | reverse complement strand
AAAAAAAACTCTCCCTCACACATCAAACACTGGTACACTCAGCAATTTCTGCGACTCACAAAAGTTCATAGTTTGGATCCATACTTCAAAGCTATGGAAACCAGAAAATAAATAGACCGCACAAGTCACTCCTGAAACAACATGCAAAGCTTAGAAATAAATAAACAATCGATGTAAAATTTTACCAATTATCTGGAGCCCATTTGCAGCCATCTGTATCCACCACATGCACGCTATATGCATGCCTTGACTTTGAAGACTGGTTCTCGAAACTGTAGTCCAAGGATGACAGGAAAAATCCATAAGGAGACCTTTCAGACCCTCCAGCAAATGAGATAAACCACATGTATTTCTATAAGGATGAACAGAAACAGTGTAACTGACCTTTGATGAATAAGATCACCATGAATAACAACTAAAGACCCAGCTTTGACTTCAATAGGCACAAAATCTTTTGGATCATACACAGGGGACGGACGATCAAAGGTCATACCGTCTTCACCTCTAATCAACCGTCTAACAAGGCCATCTAAATCACAAACAAAGACAAATCAGAGGAAAACTTGATTACATTAAACACAACAGAAAGTCAAAATAGATAAAGATGTTGTTAGGAAGGATTTATAGAAGGAAGAAGATGAAAGGAGAACCCTACTCTTTTGAGATCCAGGAATAGCCCACAGGCAGCCATTTACTACTGTTGCATCTTCCAAGGCTAGCCACAGCCCAGTGCAAGTTTGTGGTTCGGTATAAAGAAATGAGTTATCCTGGTGTGGCACTACCTCACCGCCAATACCCGGTTGCTGCCAGCAATATTCTTACAGATCAGTTTGAGTAAATGAGACAAAGGTTGTTTGTGTGAAGACATATAACAGTGCTTCAAAACTTGCAAAATTTTAAATGTTACACGGCACTATTTACATTTTACAGTTACGAATCACAGTGCTGCTAATTCTACAGATTGCTAAACATGCGTGTGATTCCATTTAAGATTCAATCCCAACAGCTACATACATACATATATATCAGGCCCGCTGTGGAGCGGACGTTCGCACCG
>NC_020494.1:18674985-18676052 GCF_000184155.1 Fragaria vesca subsp. vesca | reverse complement strand
TTTGGAGTTAGTTTACATGTTTTGAACCCGTAACAGATCACTTCGAATGATGAGAGAGGATAGCATAAATACCTTTATGAAATTACAAATAGGATGGTGAGATGAAGGGATAAACAGATGAAGAACTTGGAGATCTGGGTAGCAGAGGCTGGTAAAAGAGGAACTGCAGAACTGGAATCTAATAGGTTTAGATTAGGGCCGTAAGATTTAATCACTTAAAATCCAAGGGCTGTGAGTGATTCGTCCCTTTCTGTCCCGTAAACAGTGTCCCGCAGGTGAGCGGGCCTGTTAGTTCTTATGGGTTCTTAACACTTGGTGAAAACTTTGAAGATAAGAACTAATCCCTGACAGTTTCTCCCAGCAATTTTTATACAAGACATCGGAACAAACTTGTAGCAGCAGAGGTTACATATAATCTAGAGGATTGTCTTTGAATTATAAGCATCCATCAACTAACAAAATAAATTTGCATTGAACTTTTGCGATTTAACCATGTTGTAAAACATCCAAACGGCCACTGGTAGGAGATAGTGCAACCACATTTCTAGTTATCTGCATTATTCGAACCTAAAACTGCAGAAATCAATAAAAATTACAGCGAGGCTTTGAGTTCTGTAAAGGATATCGATGTGTCAGCTTGAGATGCCGAACCACACGAGCTAGACATCGACTTTCAGGTCATTTTAAGATACATAGATGGGCTCTGGTTCCACCTTCCGCCGAATCCTGGTTATAGATAAAATCATAGGCTTTAGGATATATAAATCAGTTAACAGCTGCTACACAAAACACACAATTTTCAGCAAGGGCCTCTAAGTCCGACATAAATCATAGAGCTCAATCACTCAATGTCATAAATGATAAATCCCTACAATAAAACGAGCACAGACAGCCAACAAACATAAAAAGTGAAAAATAAACCATCTTTTGTACTACATTATTTTGTCCAGCACATGTAGCACTTATCTCCTGCCATTATTTTCCTTTAATGATAGTTTCTAACCTTTTAGTGTAGTTGGTTTCCTCACATTAACTATCCTTCACACATCTTTCAAAAAAAACAAAAA
>NC_020494.1:18629044-18674926 GCF_000184155.1 Fragaria vesca subsp. vesca | reverse complement strand
TATATATATATATCAATCTATGTAAACATGTCTGATTTATAAGTTACACTCGCGCACAAAATATGTAGATACGAAAGCCTATGTATATTTATAAGCTATTACATATCTACATCCATAACACCAGCATATATATCCAAGTTCCAAGACAAGAGAAAGCTAAAAGTTTAGGTCAATATTCTCTCCACTCATTTAACTTACTGTATCCAATACTTGTGTGCTTCCTTCCAAATAACAGCCTCATTTCAAAAACCAATAATCATAAAAGACTGTAAAACCTTAAGAGAGCAATAAAAAGGGTATTATGTCTCAATCCAGAGAACCTTAAACGCAAAAAGACCTAATACCTTAAAGAGATACATAGACTGAATGGGAATGGGCCTTTTGTATGCCAAGGAGGATAACAAACCCGAAACTTTCTCAGAATAGGAGAACTTTTTGAATACCGGATCAAGCTCATGTAATGCTGCATCAACATACCCACATGCTCTACAAATTTAGTCCCAATCAAAACCACAATAGACACTTTAGCTAAGGGAATAAGATTTGAGGTTAACTTTACCATGTCCAACTTTATTGATGGAAAGTCCCTTTGGCTGCTTTAGGCTTCCATCATCCCCAAAAGCTTTCTCTGCCAATATTAACAAGTGCCATATACATCAAAATATAGCATAATCATCAAACTGATAGCTAAAACTTTACCAAGACTCAAGAGTTACAGAACATTAAAGATTAAACTGAACATAAGTACTCACCTTCGAAGAAAAACGAAATCTTGTCGACACTTTCCAAGAAATAGTTGTCGGTCAACTGTTGCTGCAAATAGCAACAGAAAACAATTGTGTAAATATGTGAATAATCATCAAGTAAAAGATTGAAAATTTACTTCAGATAAATGTGATTGCGGTAAATACCTGGTTCTTGGTAGAGAAAATAGAGGCGGTGGCGGAGCAGTCAAAGTCGTGGAGCAACTGGTCCATCCTCGTCCTCATGGCTTCGATTTCCTCAGGAGTGGCGAACGATTCCAGTACAAGATAACCTGCGAGATTAAACATATGTACCGAAGCATCATTAGACACAGTGATGTTGTTTAAGGAGAGGTTTGGGAGGTAGGGTGGTTTACCTTGGGAGTTGAAGAACTGGACTTGGTCCGAACTGAGATTGCCGGCGATTCCCATGGCTTCGGAGAGAGTGAGATTGCTGGCGATACCCACGGGGTTTGGAGAGAGGTCAAACGTTGGAGGCTTGGAGCTGACGGTAATGTTCTGTTCTGTCCTCTCTAGTCTGGTATTATATCCAGGGGTTTGATCAAGATACGGTTAAGAGACTTAAGAGGGTTATTATTTTATTTTCTATAGAAAAAAACAAGGCTAAAATATCTACAATTATGGATATGGTTTAAAAATGGGATATTTCGATGGAAATATCAGAAAAAATTGATATTTCCAAACTTTCGAATAAAAATAATGGAAATCTGGTGAAATTTATGTGTATTTATATATATAAATATACAATTTTTATTCAAATACATCTCTGCCAAGATGGCTAAGGAGTTTTCACATTTGGGTTCACTTTGAGACATAATAAATGCCATGTTTTCATATTTGACACATAAAATTGATAAATTTGGGGGATTATTGATATTTTATCAAAATATCCCGAAATTTCATGAGTTTCTTATGATATTCTCTCTGTGAGGCAAAAATATATCGACTATTTAAAAAAACGAAAATATCACCTGACATATTGAGGATATTTTCAATTTTTTAGTCCTAGAAAAAAAACATTAAAACTTTTGATTGAACTCCAGTGCATGGTAAAATTGGCTTCAAGGTCAGGAGGATTAGAGTTATTTCGATCTTTCTTGTTGTTTGCTCAAAATTTTGAGTTCATTCCAATATCAAACAATGTTTCTTATATAATTCATTTGGTTGTCATACCCAAATAAATATATCAAGGTTCACACAGATTACAGAAATCCCAACTCCCAAGTCAGAGATTATCAGACTCAGATGAAATAAAAAGAAAAGAAAAAATGAAAATAAAAAATGAAATGTGCACCAGCCGGGAATCGAACCCGGGTCTGTACCGTGGCAGGGTACTATTCTACCACTAGACCACTGGTGCTAATAGAACACCTTGGCTACTTAAACATACAAGACACGTCTGTGGTTAATTCGGGGCATCCACCAGTAGAACAGATTTCATTTAGATGGAATGAAAAAGGATGAACCGTATCTACTATGGCCGATCAAAGCATAGGGAAAGAACAAAGACAAGCATTGTGCTCTAGCCACTCGTAACATTAAAAAGAAAATGAAGCAAAGCAATCTGGAAAAGTTTCAGCCAACAATAATCACCTTCATTCACAAAAAATTCATGTATGTACCCACTGATGTGAAAGGTACCCCGATAACGTCTGAAAGGGTAACCTCTAAGACTCTAAGAGCAAGAAAAGTTACATAAATGAAACCCTAAAGAAGAGAAAGAATACCCTGGTTTTAGTGAAATCTACACAAAATCGAACCTGAACCTATTTGCCCAAACCAGTTAGTCTCTACAAACATTGTGAAAACCAGGGTGTTAATGAATGTGATTGACATTTTGCAGCTTGTTAAATACAGCAGCTGCAAATACGAAACGCTCAGTCAACACCCGAGAACTGCTGTGATGGAAGAATTGTTGTCGTTGTTGCCTCTTCTCTTCAGGCACATATACAAGATATGCAACTTCCTCGCAGTCCAATCCCCAGGAAAATAATTCAGACCCCCAACAAATTCCACGTAGTTCCCAAAACTTGAGTGTATGCCCTCTCCACATACAGGCAGGGGGCAAAAAAATGAAAGAATACCAACACAAAAAAGAGGGGTCAGCAGCAAGGTGTGCTCACAAAATCACGGGTGCAGGGAACACCCACCCAACATCAACATGCCAAATCACGTAGCTAATGACAGTTTTGAATCCTCTGACTTGTTTGTTCGGCACATGCAATCCGGGCATGGGAAGGTATATATAGAGTCATTTGGCCTCTTAAGCTCAAACCCCTTTGAATCACTATGAGACCGCATACTAAGCAATTGACGCTTGAAAGTCTTCCATCTGGGATAAACAACAAAACCAAGATGCATGTAAGAAACTATAGAAAAATAAAGTTTGAACATTAAGACGTGTATATCAACCTGAATAAAATGATTATCATCAATGGAGCTCCTTTCCAGCCATTTCACATAAAAGTTGTCAAAAAAAAAAACTGCAAAGGAGATATATACCCGATTTTTGGATTATCGAAGATTAATGCTAATTTCCGCTTGTCTGGCCTAATAGTCTTGGAGTGTCCACCATTCAAGTATCTCCTGTGTCCCATCAGAAAATGGGGAAAGTTTCCTCCTTGAGTTGTCACAAATACCTCACTGTGGAGACAAACAGTGTAATCTATTGCAGCCATCCTGGAGGAATAATTCTAGAAGCAGCAACACAAGTCAGAAAAAATGGTTTCATGACAGATCTCAAAACAGAATGGCAAAGAAATAAGAAACAGAACAAAGAAATATAACTAAAGATCAATTGTACCTGGTACGGAGCAAGTTCCTCATCTGTAGCAATCATCTCTTTCGTAATCAAATTAGGAAACATTTCCAGTAATGGAGCCATCGTTCTCTCAGCATCATATATCTTTCCAGATGCCAAGTAGATAACTGAGTTCTTATCAAATCCCATTCCCCTAAGCATCAAGCCAACCTGGTTAGATGACAGAGGGAAAAAATTAACTTAGTCATGTAAATAACAATGAATCTTAAATCCCAGACAATTAACAGCACTTGGCCATAAGTTGTTGAACTAAATTTCTTAAATGTAGCAAAACAGTTTCTAATTATTAGTAACTGTAAGTTGTCTTCGTAAGTATGATTATTAGTTTTATCAGGAACTGGCAAAAGCAAGGCTCTTTGTTGTTTGATAAACAAAACCTTCATCATGTAATTAATGAATCCAGATACAACAATACTAAAGCAAAACATACTTCCAAAGGAGTAAGGGGACATTTTCCATTGATCCTGTTTGCTCCAGGACGTATAACCCTCCCGGGTTTGTTAAATTTCCCTTTCCAACCCCTTTCCCTTGCTTCGGTCATGTCCACCTTTTCTTGCGCCCCACCATCAAATTCACAACAAGAAAAGGCAACCATGTCCTGCCAAAAAAAAAAAAGATCACTTGTTATACTAGCAAGTATAAGATGCAATTTCTTTATGGATGTTAGACAAAAGAGAATTAGGATATCACAATGCTACTGATTACAGACTAACCTCTTCAAACCGAAGATGCACAGAAATATATTTGCCACCATAATTCGCACTGCGTTCTTTCATTCTTGCAACTAAAGTTTCTCCCAAAGTTAATATATGACTTGAAAACCTTAGAGCTTTATAATTAGCCAAGCATCTAAGTCGTTGAACAGCTGGAGGGGAATCAAATGACAACCGATTGGCAAAAGGGGAAATCCGTATAACCCTGTTTTGTTGAAACAAAGAAAACCCAAGGATAAGAAATATGTTTTATCAGCACTGCATAAACATGCCACACCCCAAGTCACAAGAATAATTATGACGGAATACTACAGATCTGCAACAGATGTGTAGACAGAATCACCAGTTGAATATATGCACTGGAAACAAAAATAACAAATATCAATCCCTGCACAGAGTGCAGAACAGTTGATAGGAGTTGAATTCCATTGTAAAGAGCTGAAGATATCATACAAATTGTTTTTCCAATTTTCATCACAATATATAACAGAACATTTGTTATTGGTTCTCATTAGGGTAGTTATAGCAGCAACATATGAAGAACTGATTCATTAATGACCGATAATCAGTCGAGTTCATCTTGACCTGTTACCAAATCTAATCCAACAGAACTCATCTATTCAGCAGGATTTGGATTGGAGGCAGAGAATCATTATTTTCACATGGACGGGTATGTCCTGGTAGAGAATTAGAACCTCTTACTGATGAGCATTTCCAAAGAATTATCTTTCTTCCCACATCTTTTCCCATTACCCACTCTCTGGACTAATACGTGAGTTAGAAGAAAAAAAAAACCAGTAAAGCTTACTTTCACCAGAACAGTTGTCACGTTTACCAAACAAGAAACCATAGACATAACAGGAAAACCTTATTAATTATTATTGAAATTTTCAAACTCACTTCTCTTCAAGTAGCCTTGGGAGAACCGCATCCTTATAATATGAAATTGGCGACCATGCTTTTATTCTGAAGTTGTAAACATTGGTCATATTGCGATCAAATCGTTCCATCAAATACTCAGGAATCTTGTTGACCACCCGCACATCATTTTCCAACGAACTGATGAAATAATCTTCATCATATATGTCACCAAATTTACTGGACAATATTAATTGACAGGAAAACTAATCAGAATCCAGTTTATACAAAACACTAACTACAATATCCAATCAGTAGTACAGAA
Source organism: Fragaria vesca subsp. vesca (assembly GCF_000184155.1). Classification (NCBI taxonomy): domain Eukaryota; kingdom Viridiplantae; phylum Streptophyta; class Magnoliopsida; order Rosales; family Rosaceae; genus Fragaria; species Fragaria vesca. The sequence goes on along the minus strand of NC_020494.1, from coordinate 18,669,445 downwards.
CTAATAGAAGTATGATGTTATAAACAGGATGCCGGTAAGAATATGAGTGAAACAGTCTCCTGCCAACACAAGATTGGGAAAGAAAAATAAATTGCTCTTGGATTTGTAACTACATTTTTTTAATCTATTCCGGTGCTTTGGCCTTTGCTTCTTTTGGACATAAAATTTTAACCAAGTGCTGAAACATCAAATTATTAAATGCTCACAAACCTTGGATCTCTCCAGATGCTATGAAAATGAAAGTTGGGAATTAAAAGTGTTGCATTGAGATATCCTGCAACGGCAACAGCATTGCATATCTAGAATTCATCAAAACAACCATGTAGCAAGGAGTCAACAATCTTGTCGAATGAGTGATCTCAATAAAAAAGAAATGCTCAACAAAAGAGGAATCAAACTTACAGAAGTCCTCTGCTGATTTAAACCACCATTTGCCTCAACATATATATAACCATTTGACTCGGGCAGAACTACAAGAACAAACAGGTGAACACATGATCAAATTTACATGACAACTGAAATCAACATATAAATGTGCAAAGCTACAAATACGCACAAGTATAAATATAATGTCTTGCATTAGAGAAATACCAAAAGAAAAAGGAAAGAGACTCTGAGAAGGTATTTAGTTTCATACTTTAGTTTAGGTTCCAAGGGGAAGGGGCAGTTGAGGCAGAAAATATAAGGAGACCATCAGCCAAAATTGCACATCTTATTTATAACACATTCAACTGAAGTTGAGACAACCAAATCTCAATCTAAGAGAGAAGTAGCACAATCGCCTTCAATTGCTACCTTAACAATTCAAACTCATAAGCTTTCCTCTAATTGAAGACGTGCAAAGTCCAAACTATTATGAGCATGGGTGAAAATGATAAGTACAAGCTACATTACAACACCTAATCAGTACTGAGCCTTCACTCAAACAATATCCTATCTACTCATTGTTACCAGCGAAAAAGATTAGGCCTAATCAAAGGCAGCTAATCACAGAAAGCTCTCAAGTGAAAACATGTTATCTGAACATCTTCATGGGATTTACATCTAGATCTCCTGCCAGATATATGTAGTTCAGACAAGAGCGTCTAATTGTCAAAGAGTTAACACTTACTCTCAGGGTTCCCTTTCGATATAAATTTAAAAAGGTTCACACTTACATGCTACAGAATCATAACAACATCAGCAACCATATGTTCACGATTCCTAAATCTGAATAAAATCTCATAAACACGAACATGAACTAGCAGAAACACCGGTCAAACTCATGGATTAAAAAACTCTTACCTCCGGAGGAGGTGTTCACACACGGTCTCCACTCCCCACCCTTATACGCACTGAACGAATGCTTCCAGACAGTCGAAATCTACACAGAATTCAACACCTAAATGTCAGTAAGCAACACACCGGAGAAAAAAAAAAAAATCAAATCAAATCAAAGTCAACACTACATCTACAGAGCTCATGATCTTTCGGCTCGAAATCAACACATACAAATGCTCAAATCCTAGCATTGAACTTATACAACAGTGACAGTCACGAAGATTTAGTCCTTAACTAATTGCTTAACTGACTAAACCTAACAGAAATCAAAAAAATCTCTGATCCTAAAACCAAAACCACAACTAATCAAACCGAAACTCGAATTCACCGAGCAAGATCTCAAAACGCACCGCATCGGCGGAGGAGTTATCGGCGTCCATTTCGGAGCGGAGCTTCTCGTAGAGCTGGGGGCTGCGGTACCGTGAGCCGGGAGCGAAATGGCGGGGGATGATAGGTAACCGGTCGTCGGGAAAGGACCCGGAGCCCATGTAAAGAAGCATGCCGGAGATGTAGAGAAGAGGAGCGAAGAGGAAGAAGCCCTGGCGGCGGATGAGAACGGAGAGGAGGTGCCAGGCGATGCGTTGGATTAGCGTCCGACCCGGCTGGTTGATGAACCGACCCGAGGATGCTTTGGAGGACCGGTTTTGGCGGTAGCGGGGCGAACGGAGCGGCGAATGCGGCGGCGACGGGCTGTTGTGTCCGCTACTCGGTAGGCGGTTGTACGGGTGCATCGGGATTTGTGCAGAATAGAGAGAGAGCTAACGGTTCTCTCTCTTTTCTCTCTCTTCTCGACGCTACGTCATGTGAACCCCGCTTTTTTCTCGGTTTGTGATTCTCGTGTTTGCTTGTGATTTGGGTTTTTGAGAGGAAGAAGAAGAAGAAGAAGAAGAAAGGAGAAGGAAATAGAGATGACGCAGAGAAACAAAAGAAGAAAGGAAAGAATGAGTTGGGCGTGCACGTGCTTTCTTGCTGGGGTTTTTTTGAGCACACAGAGAGGGTTTTCTATTTCCCCGGGTGACTTTTTTTGCAAATTTTTTTTCGTTGTGAGAAATTTGGAAATATTATTTAGCTAAATTTTTATCTAAATTGAGTTTTCGTCGCGCATCATCGTAATTTATATTAGTGATTACAATACCGGAATCTCACATCAGATGTGATCGCTAAACAGAGATAGAGATTATTTATTAAGGGCATTTATATTAGTGATTACAGTAACTAATATAGTTAAATGCACACCTGATGTGATCGTTGGGAAGAATTTGAGATATGTTATAGATGTCTGTGTGAAGATTAATTTCGTGTCAATCATTTTCTTTGGAGAGAATGTCACACAGTTAAATGCACGCGCATAGATAGTGTCAAATGCCAATCAAAGCTAGATGCATTAGTTTAGAATGCTGTTGAAGCTTGAAAGCGAGGCAAGGCGGGCAGCAGCCGTAAAGAATAGGAATGTGGACATGGTTGATTTGACAAGCAAGCAAAAGGGTAAAGCATGTCCAATTACCTCTATGAGGATTGGATCCAAAAGATAACTTGGGCTGAAAGGAACTAGAATTCTATATTACAGAATGGTAATTTGATTTAGCATATTTTAGGGTAATAGGGTAAAAGAGATTAATCGGTAAAGAGCACAATCATTGACCTCTTTTTTTATTTTATTTTATTGGGGTAAAAGATAAATACTATGTACGATGCCAATACAAATAAAAGGTCACCAATTCTTCCAGTGTCACTAACACACCACTATCGTATTTAACAATAACGACCATACTCTATGAAATGGGATTGTTTAAGAGCTTAATCACGTCATTTAAGCCAGACCAGCAACGTGTACGTGTCTGATGACTTGATGTAAGTGAACACAACACTTCCACATCTGCACGCCACATTTGATCGAGAAAATGACATACGGAAGAATTGCAAATGGAATATAATGATCCTAAAGACTAATGCTTGAGCAGAAAGAAACAAGGTGTGTCTAAGAACCAAACAGTGGCATCTTTGAAGCCAGATCCATTGAGGCGCCCCTTTAGGATTTTCGGCCAATGTCACCATAGGGATCCAACTCGTAAAGTTGGCAAAACCAAAGATTGAGGCTTCTGTCAGGCATGTTATGTGGTCACTAAGATTGTCCGAAACCTCAATGTTCAACACTGAAAAATGGCCATAACATATTGATGCTAAAAGAAGCAAGGCAAATCACAGATCCAAATCCATCCAAGACATACATTCAATTTCACACAGTAGAAAGAACATTCCATTCAAGACATGCATTCAACTTCACGGTAGAAAGAACATTCAACGTTGTTTTATCAACTCTGGAGTAGTTGAAACAGGCAATACAAAACAGCCCTTGCTATTTATCTACAGGAAAGTCTGGAAATGAAGGGCCACAGATAGATGGCTGATAAGAATACAAGTCAAAACACAAAGCAACAACATTGAAAACTTATCTCTTGCACAATCAACATAAAGCCAGAGATGTCTTTTGGGACCATAGAGCCAGAGAGAATTTTCTAAGGTGGACTGTGACTTGTGCTTCGGACATTTGCCGAACCAGCTTATACAGTACTGGAATAAGTATTTTCTGGCAATGCCATAACAATCCACAAAACTACAGTTAAATTTGCCAAATAAATGACCCACAAAATCCCAAAACAGTCATTGTTTGAAAGTTTGCTTTGATTTCAAATGGTAATCTAACGCATGACCACGAAACATTAAATTGGAGCTTGAAATACAAGATTCGTTTTAAGATGAATCCAATGTTGTTCATTGCTTGGGAAATATAGAAAGAAAACCAACAGAGAAAGACCACACAATTGTCAAAATGAATTTCAAAGACGAATTAAACAACATACAATATGGTGTATGAAATGAACTATGCAAGAAATACATTCTAGCTCCCTACATATAAGAGCACGGGAATGTGAATCTAGAGAGAGGAACTTCTCACTGGAAGATCGCCGAACCAAATCATACGAGGCATTCAACCACAATCACAACACACACATTTTGAGGACAAAATGACCAACCAAACACATAAACAACTATAACAGGCATTCAGTATAGTTTAACTATTACCAAATTTTTCTACAACAAAGATAATGAAGCACATGAACAAAACCAGGTTGAGGTGAATGCAGTGAATTTAGAACCAATAGCAAGTTCAACGACATTCCACAAATAAGATACAAAAAAAAGTCTGCTCATAATTCATATTCTGAATCGAAATCCATTAGAAACTGGAAATTATCACATTCCCAAAGCAAACTAAAATCCACATAAATTCCAATTCACTAAATATCAGTTACATCATAATGCTCGAAAACATAATACCAATAACTCAGTCATGGAGAGTGCCCAAAATGTCCTCATCCCGGAACAAATGGAACCTGCACACAAAAACCCACAAAACCAATTCAACACAAACAAAAACCCCAAAACACATAACAACCCAACTCTAAGTAAAGCCCAGATAAACTCACTCTTTGTCACCAAGCTTCACTTGGGTGCCTCCATAATCGGGCAAAAGAACAGTGTCACCTTCCTTCACAGCCACTGGGATCGAATTTCCAGCCTTATCTATCGTTCCTGGCCCAACAGCAACCACCTTCCCTGAGTTAAGCTACAACCAATTCAACCAATCAATCAGTCAACTCAATCACAAACAGAAACCCACAAACAATTTGATGAAACAGAAGATGGGTAAGTTTTATTTACCTTGGCGGATGACTCCGGCAAGAGAATGCCGGCGGTAGTTTTGGAGGGTGGGACGATTTTCTCGATCAGGACACGGTTGAGAGTTGGGATCAGACGCTTGGCCATTTTGCGGTTGCGGTGGTTCTGAGAGTTGTGGAGGTTACTGGGATTTGGGGTTTGAGGGAGAGATAGAGGCGGAGGTTGCTCTTAAAATATATGAAGTGCTGCGATTGGGATAGACGAAGGTTCTAGGTTTTAGGGTTTTGAGGGTTTAAGGGCTTATTGGTCTTGGACCTTGTTGATGCAGATGGTCGATGGGCCAATCATATAGAAAGGCCACGTTGAGTTGCTTGGGCTACCTGCACAACATTGTAATGGGTTATTACAGTATGGATCATGAATTTGGGAAGTGCTTTAGGATCCATGAATTTGCCTCCAAAGCCCATCATTTACGTTTGGCACTGGTGACAGGGCGTTTGAGGTTTATAGTTTAGAGCTTAGAGTTTTAGTCTTCTCATACACAACTATCATTAATGAAGTTTCATCATCAGTAAGGAGAATTACATATCGGTAAGATGAAGTTATCGAAAAATAACATGTAGATGCTTCTGGAGACGGACGATAAAGACAAGGAGAATAAGGTGACATGTGAGGAGGCAATGAAGGAGATGACTGGGAGGGATGTTGAGGAGGATGTATGCAACATGGATCATGAAGCAATGACTGTTGGGACTCATCAAGACGTTTCAGTATGTAACAAAAGTTAGATGAATGGCGATAGGACTCTCCACAACTAGCAGCTCTTTACATTCGTGTTGGTAGTGTGTAGGTTTGTTTCTAGATGTGCGTAATATGCCTCAATCGATTGAATTGCTAAGGTAATGACTTTATGTGACATGTGCCTTTAAAAAATAGATCAACCGGTTGAAAACACATTATGTTAGGAATATAGGATTGTCGAAATCATTTTCAACTTTTTACAATTTTACGGGTTTTGGATATTTTTATTTACTTGTGTATATAAAGAGGTTTGACTACGTACAAAAATAAGATCGAACAATTCATCTAAAATGTAGTCACTCTTGTTCTCTCCTTTCTTTTCTGCTTCTCCTTATTCTTTGCTTTCATTCTCTGCATTTTAATTCAATAATCCATGGTTTTAGCACATTAATCAATCGAAGAATATGCTAGAAAATCCGTTTACTTGCATTACCAATTTACATATGATCTATCAAATAGTTACCTCTTCATGTATATATATTATTATCCAGAAAACCCTGAGATATGCACTCAAGTCGAGAAGGAACATGTGCTACGAAGTTTTGTCTTCTTCATTTGTAACGTTGTCAATGATTTTGATCCAGGCCTGGGGTTACTCCGATGGTCGGCCATTCGATATTCATGTCCTCCAAATATTGCCACAGTAATGTAGGGCGACTTGGAATTTCTGTCGACTTTCACAAACATATAAAATCATTGATCTTAATCTGAACATCTGCAAAATCAAAGTGCTTCAAATCCAAGTCCCATCCCTGACATGAATGTAGAGATAAACTATAAGTGCAAGTGCCAATCAGTCTATCTTTATTGAAAGGAAGAAAAAAATACGTGGGGGATAATGCATCAAGCTGCAAGTCTTTTCTGCAAAATATACTATTTCTTAGGTTGACAAGCACCTAAAGTTTTGCCCTAAAAAGATCAGCTAGCATTATTTTGAAAACTCCTTTCAAGTCATGCTCTTCATTCCTTTGCTCCGGCCACCAGTTACTTTGTTATTTTCGTGCCGAAAGAAAAAATCGAAGGGCCATAAACTTTCTGTTACAGAAATCTGCATAAGGACCAAGATTCTTTGGGCATTTTGGCCATAACTTTGTGATCTCAAAAGCATGTGTGGTAGGCTTCTGCGGTTCAGAAGGTTTCCGATGAAAGGAGATCGAGCATATACATTGATTTGCTTTAGCCTATAAGGACCATGACGTTATTTTCCATAAAAGAGGCTGGCCTTTCTTGCTCCGAAGTTTCATGCAAAGATTAAAGTTGGCTTGGACATGTTTCTCTCCAAGAATCTTTGCTGGGTTAAGTTCCGTATGATGATTGTCTATAAAGATCGTTTTTACCAAAAAAGAAAAATTCCTATAGATTCTGATATTGATATGCACGCATGGTACAATCCGGAATTCAGGATTGCTTTGAGAAAGTTCAGAAGAAAAGTCTAGAGAAAACCCATTATTGCCAACTTCAAATGAGACATGACATATGTGCTAATGCATCATGGTGCACTATACTAGTTCATTAAACTCAACCACACTCTTGGAAAAGGATCCAATCAAAAAGAGAACTCCAGGGCTTAGTAAGAAACACATATTGTTCAAAAGTTTAATCATTGCCCTTTTCCTGTTTTTTTCATACTTCCGTCCATAATTTGGCTATATAAAAAAGAAGAGTAGATTCTTACACAAATATGTACCACTATAAACTCAAAACATGAATGTGTTATGTACAAAAACTATGTTGTTATGTTAGACCAGAACCCCTATTTCGATCAGCCCTAAGATCGTGCATCAGCATGACATCCTAGCTTTTGTTCTGGGAACTATCATCCCTGTTCTGAAAGATTATACATCTTATGAAGGATACGTCATCAACACCTTATTAGAGAACTGGCGCATCTTCTGTACGTAGTGTGATCGTCAACCTTTGGTTCCACTATAGAATCATGAGTTTGACATTGAAAAGATCGATCCAAGCTAAATGGATATATATATATATATATATATATGGTGATGAGGCAACTCAATACAAGAGAGCAGATTGAATCTGTAGTTTACTGCGTATGATTTTTTCGATGAGGTGTATGATGGTGCTTGGTATGGTTAGTATTAAGCATCATATTAGTGGGGCGGTTTGCTGGTATGGGGATGGAGGACCATATCGACAATGGTGTGGGTGAAATGCATGTCATCTGATGAATTTGATGCATATACTTATTTGATGATTGAAATAATTTGGGAGGATGGGGACTTGCAGCTAAAGGTACCTGGACGTCAGTGGCCGGATATTTCTTCATTTTAAACACATATAGTTATCTTTCTTTATCGACGTACTGTTGATTGACTTTGGTAATCAAATAATGTTGCACATATATATATATATATATATATATATATATCATAGTTTTATTCCTTTCTGGAAAGAGTTTGATCTTTTTTATATATAGATATGCTGCTTACCTCTCTATCCTCAATGGAATGTCACCACAGTTAGGCCTACCTTAGATTCTGCACTTTCGTTTTGAAGATACACTTTGTAGGTCAGGTTCTCTCATTCATCTACCGGTATGATCTTCTTTTTATCTTGATCACCGGTCTGAAAACTGTTCATGGTTTATTTCAGATTCAAATAAGATATGAGCAACTCATTAACAACAATGTGGTCGTGCCGGAGTGGTTATCGGGCATGACTAGAAATCATGTGGGCTTTGCCCGCGCAGGTTCGAATCCTGCCGACCACGTTTTTTTTCGTAAACACCTTTCTTTCTGGGAATACCGGAATAGAGTTTATCTTTTGAATGTTGATCGTTTTCATACTAGTATTCTCTTCATGGGCATTGTTCAAGCCTTGCTCCCTGTTTGGGTTTCGTAACCATGGACCTGGGATGAGGTAGCTCATACATGCACTTCGATATAATGAGCTCAATTACTATAACGTTCATGAATCTCACGTTAAATATACTGCTCGATCTAGCTAGGTTTTGGAATATATATGGTACGACTACTAGGTTACTATCATTTCTCAAAGAGATATGCGATCAAGATTGAACAAACTGTGATGAACCAAAAGGAGGTGATCGATAAGGTGGAGGAAATTTCATTTTCCTAAATTCACCAAAAGTGGCATGGGGAACTGGAGATCAAACAGTTGAGGACTTGATGTGTAGTGTATTATGGGCACAATTATATATACACACACTCCAAATCCATGCCAGCAGTACCACAAACTCCGTGATATCGAAAGCGCACCAGCAGATCGATCAAACTTTCCGGGAGGGGAGGCCCATTCTATGTCCACAGAAAGCTGATCCACTAACAGATCATATGAAAAACCATATCCTCCACATTCGTTTCTCATAATTCATTTCCAACTTACTACTTTGACATTCTATCCAATCTGATCGCTGGTTCGGTTTTTCAAAAACAAATGAAATGATGATTCATTTCCTATTCCTCTTCCTCTTCCTCTTCCATACAATTCCAAGCCTACTTTTACATCCCATCATCATTTGGATAAATCTCAACCAGGGAGAGAAAGTAGCAGTAGGGTGTCTGGAAACCTCCAAGGTTTCTCTTCAGGCCAGTTAGTGCCACTTGAAGGTTCAACACATGTTCCGGAGGCCCTACTTCGCCATCTTTCTGCTTTTTAACTCAGTATTGGCAAGGTTCGAGGATCATGACAAACCCTAAAAACAAATAGCTTTGCATAATTGCATATATGTCTTTTGGTATTCGGATTCCAGTGGTTGCCCTTTATTCACTGACCTTCGGGACCCTAGATTTTCGAAATGTTTATTACACAATCCAACAAGTAACTAATAATCAGGGAGAGTATTATGCGGTTATTAACCACACAATGAATAACTAACTAAAGAACTAGGGGTTCTGAGCCCAATCTTATCGTAGGGATCATATATTCTTTTTCTTTTTCATTACCGAGGTTATTCCTTCATACTCGTTTAGGGTTTTGATCTTCTGAAAGTAAGAATTTTCCATCTCCATGACGACTCCGAATTCTGTTTAGGAGAATCAAGAAAAATCGTTCTGTGATTCTCTTTATATTGCTCTGGCTTTTGCCCTACCCATTTGCATCTATCTTTTGGCAATACATTGATCACAGAATCAAGGTGTACAAATAAATTAATCAGCAGAAGCTGCCTCTGTATCAAAAATATATGATATAGAGGATGACTTTGGATCAGCTGGAATTGGTTCCTTGCATTTTCATGGAAAAGTACTGCTGCTCTTCTAAAGCAGGCTATATATTATTTGGTTTGGACGGCGGGTTGCATCCAACCTAAGGGGAACGATAAGTGGTACGTATGTGCATCTAGAATCTTATCTCCCTTTTCTTTTCTCATTGAACTACTTTATCGAACACTTATATTTACATGAAATCTAAATAACAAGTAATTAAGCGTAAAGTTGACAAGAATTAACCGAAAGAAGTTCACCTTATTCATCTTTTCCCTAACTACTTGGCTTGAAACATCTTATCATAGTTTGAGAGCTTTGTTTTAGTATTTTGGATTTGAGAGAGAATTCGAGAGAATAGGTTAGATGTTAGTATGCCAGTTTTGAATAAATATGTCTTTATAGAGATTACGAAATTCATCAAAAGAATGTATGTTCTAGTACAACTTTAATATTATCATCTACGATTCTTTGAGTTATTTGGGTCGTAGTTTGACAAGACGTACACACATAAATCGAGTAATCTTATCAAGCTCGCAGTGTTGAGAAGACGACCTAAGAAGTTCGTTGATTCCAACCAGGATTTATGTGAATAAGAAGTGAATAGCTTTACATGAATTAGAAACATACTTGACCACATCTTGTTGCTGATCAATAATTCAATAGATTAACATAGTCAGGTACTCATCAGGTTGTAGATAATCTCCCATAAAGTTGCTAACTTTTTAGACCGCGTTTATAACTTACCAAAGTTTAAAGGTGATTGATCGATGTTTTTACTTGAATATAGACCACTTTTTAGACGCAACAAAAAGAACATATATCCTGACCAGTGTCCAAAAATCATTTTTGATTCTGCAGAACCAAATATACGAATGTCGAGCTTCTGGGACAGTAATGCGGCACGTGTACGGACATATGTGCCCTCACCGGCTTCGTGGCAATCTGGCTTAAAGTTCCTTGCACAATAATGTTGTCGTTGCTACCTAGCTGAAGCTCTATCTTCAGGCCATATCGTATCCTCCGATAGAAGGTAACCGACCGGAACCGAATAATTTAATACAAAGCCACATATCTGTTCAACACCGAAGAAATGTGAACGTCGTAGTATTATAGTGTTTCGGAGTAATGAAACTTTTGAGTTTAGGCAAGGTATTATGGAACACATTGACTATGAGCTGAACTGATCATGTATTAGAATTTGTATATCACATTTACTAGCAGGGGCGTAGCTACATAGTGAGTGGGGAAGTCAATTTACCCTTCTCATCAACATCTTTCCACATCCGTTGTTTTCAGATTTTTACTTATATCTAAGATATCTAAGAGTGATATAAGCTACTTTACTCATTTTGCCCCTTCAAATGTGATAATAAATATACTTGTTTTTAAGTTTTAACTAGTTCATGAGATCAAAGCAAAAAAATAAGTTTATTTGTTTATATTTATTTTATTTATTTTCTCTCTCGTTTGTTCTCTCTTCTTAATTTGAGTGGTTTATCTCATACACATATATTATCTATAGTGTCTTCTCGGCTCGACTTGTTTATTATTCGATAAACTCTAAAGATAACAAAAAAAATTTTCCTACGTAAGCTCGTCTAAAGTTTGACCTATAAATTAGCCATAAATTATATGGCTACGCCACTGTTTACTAGGAAGAGTCCACATAGAATTCGTAAACCAGTTTTAGAACAGTGTGCATTCACCGCTTATATAAAATGCATGGAGCTGGGGGAAGAAGAAAGACGCAGAATATTCTGGGAATCTTTTTCACTTCTTCACCCAATTGCCTATACATATGAATAGACTGGCACACTGGTTTGTGTAACTTCAATGCTGGATGAGCAATCGTGTCATGCATGTAATAGTTAGTTCTCATCTTGAAACTGTACATATGGGTGAGAGTGTGAGACCTATTTGCCATCTTCCATATTCATCTTCAGGATGAGTTCTTTTCACCAATTTCATCCACATTTTAAAGGTTTTTTTGACAGATTCCTCCCCACTTTATGTATATATGGAGATATAGGCCCATTTTGGTGTCTTTTTAGTGAGGAGTAGGCAAAAGTTGTGGGTTTGGCTTGCTTTGCTTTTCTCTCTCCCTTTTCTCCTAGCAAGCAGTATTAGTTCTTGTTTTATAGCGGTCCCTGGAGAATTGATGGGTCAAGTCTCATATATATATATTTACAGAGAACAAGTTTTCTGAGCTGCCCAACTTATTTTCAGTAGCCATGGAGACACCAACAAATGAGAACAATAGCAACAATGGTACTAATAGTACTAGTCACAACATGCACCACTTCATGGAAATGGGCATGGATGTTCACAAGGTTGTTCTACCCCCATACAGAAGCACCTTCCAGAAGCTCAAGGCCAAGCTCAAGGAGATCCTCTTCCCTGATGACCCTTTGCACCAGTTTAAAGGCCAAACCTCCAAGCAAAAATGGATTCTTGGGGCTCAGTATGTGTTCCCTATACTTGAATGGGGTCCTAGTTATAGCTTCAAGCTCTTCAAATCTGACATTGTTGCTGGCCTCACCATTGCTAGTTTAGCCATCCCACAGGTAACAATAACTCTATATGAATTTCTAGCTTCAAGGTTTAGTTTTCGACTTTTACTTATCTTGTTTAACAATTTCAGGGAATCAGTTATGCTAAGCTGGCTAATCTACCTCCCATTGTGGGCTTATGTGAGTGATAAACTTGTTATTGGTTGGTGTTTCTATATATTGCATGTAGGTAGTACTCATTGATGGACTGAAAAATAGAGTAAATCATTGCGATTTTCGTTGCAGATTCAAGCTTTGTTCCTCCTTTGTTGTATGCTGTTTTGGGAAGCTCGAGGGACCTTGCAGTAGGGCCTGTTTCTATTGCTTCACTGATAATGGGATCAATGCTTATGGAAGAAGTATCTCCCACTAAAGAACCTGTCTTGTTCCTTCAACTAGCCTTCACTTCTACTTTCTTTGCTGGTATCTTGCAGGCTTCTCTAGGATTTCTAAGGTAAACTAGTCCTTTCACCTTTGTTTCATTTCAAAAGCTTGAATTAAGGCAACAAAACTTGATTCAATCTTCTGTTGCTAATTGCAGGCTTGGATTTATTATTGATTTTCTTTCAAAGGCCACTCTTATTGGCTTCATGGCTGGTGCTGCTGTAATAGTTTCTCTACAGCAGCTTAAAAGCCTCCTTGGGATAAAAAATTTCACCAAGAAAATGGCTTTGGTCCCTGTTTTGACCTCTGTCTTTAAAGAAAGGAAGGAGGTAATAATTAAACACTCATTCTATAAAAGTTCTTAGCTTTAAGTTACCTCTGGCTATGTTTGATATTGTAGTCATATAGTTCCTGTTCTTCTTCTTTTATTCATAGACAAATGATTTGATTGTTTTGATGATTGCAGTGGTCATGGCAAACTATACTCATGGGTTGTTGCTTCCTTGTCCTGCTACTGCTCTCCAGACACATTGTATGTTGTCTCTTCCACTCTGTCACTCTTTCTTCATCTTAATCAATTAGGAACTCGTTTTATCTGTTGTCTTCATTCACTAATTAGTAATTACCCACATCAATTGAGGATCATATGCCCTTGTAAAGTTGTAACTAGTAAAAAACATCAAAACTGATAGAGTCAGGATTCTTAAAGGATTTGACAGGTTGGACTTTGACTAATCTATTTGGGGTTGTGTGCCTTGATAATGTGCAGAGCATGAAAAAGCCAAAGCTGTTTTGGGTCTCAGCAGGTGCACCTCTGGTGTCTGTGATCCTCTCCACCCTAATTGTGTTTGCAGTCAAAGCCAATAACCATGGCATCAGTGTGGTAAGTTAGTTAATTCTGGGGCCCTAAGCTGTAACTTATGCTATTACTGGAGGTTAATCTTGGTTTAATTTTTGTATGGCAGATTGGAGAGTTACAGAAAGGGTTGAACCCACCTTCATGGAACATGTTGCAGTTCAAAGGAACATATCTAGGACTAGTCATTAAGACTGGGATTATCACTGGGATTATTTCTCTCACTGTAAGATCTCCTTCTCCATTTTGAACATAACAAAATTCTAAAAGGATCACATTTTTATGAGATTGCTCGATTCCATGACTAAATTCTGGATCAAATTAAATAGGAAGGTATTGCAGTAGGAAGGACTTTTGCTGCTATAAAAGACTACAGGGTCGATGGAAACAAGGAGATGATAGCAATTGGCATCATGAACATTGTTGGCTCCGCTACTTCCTGTTACATTACAACCGGTAAATAAATGAGGTCCAAAGTGCTTTCCTAACATATTGGTGAACAAAAAGTTAATTCCGATAACAAGGTTTGATTTCATGATCAGGTTCATTCTCGCGGTCAGCTGTGAATCACAATGCCGGAGCAAAAACAGCAATGTCCAACATAGTAATGTCAGTGACGGTTATGGTGACACTGCTCTTCCTAATGCCGTTGTTCCAATACACACCAAATGTTATATTGGGCGCAATCATAGTGACTGCTGTGGTTGGCCTCATTGATGTTCCAGCTGCTTATCACATATGGAAGGTGGACAAGTATGATTTCCTTGTCTTGGTATGTGCTTTCGTGGGAGTCATATTCATTTCTGTCCAAGAAGGCCTTGCCATTGCTGTAAGCTCCCACAACCCGAGTTCTTACTTTTGTATGCAGTTTATGTGATAAAGATGACGAACATTGTTTTCGATGATGTAAATAGGTTGGAATATCGGTTTTCAAGATTATGCTGCAAGTTACTAGGCCGAGGACAGTTGTTTTAGGAAATATACCAGGGACAGATATATTTAGAGACCTGCAGCATTACAAGGATTCAACAGCAACTGTCCCTGGTTTCCTCATTATAAGTATTGAAGCTGCAATCAACTTTGCCAATACAACGTATCTCAATGAAAGGTATGCTACTTGATGTTTCGTGGTTTGCAAGTTCACTCTCTTAGTCTGGATCCTTTCTGGTCATCAACTTTTCTTTATGAAATATGAAGGATTTTAAGATGGATAGAAGAAGAAGATGACGGGGAAAAACGTTCAAGCATTCGATATGTTATTATAGACATGACAGGTATGTTCATCTTCAAATCATTAGCTGCCATACAGCATCTCGTTTTTGTTAACATATAAATGACATTCAAAAGGGCCTTCTTGTTTCTGTGCATTTTAATTTCAGCCGTGAGCACCATAGACACCACTGGTATCACACTTTTTCGAGATTTGAGGAAATCACTCAAAAAAAGAGGAGTTGAGGCAAGTTGTAGAAATACGTCTTTGCTATACGCACACTTCGGTTGATCCTTTTATGTTTGTTTTGATCTGCAAGTTGAAATTGACATTGTTACTTGTATTACAGCTGGTGTTGGTAAATCCACTGTCTGAGGTAATGGAGAAACTGAAAAAGGCATATGAAGGCGACGAGATCATGAGACCAGAGGCCCTTTACTTGACAGTAGGAGAGGCCGTAGCGTCATTGTCGATATCAATAAAGAATCAAGCTTCAAATGTATACAACGAGGGATGGCAGAAGCAGCAGCAGCATGAGAAGCAGAATGTGAATGAGAGTTCCCAAAGTGAATAGCAACTTGACAAAGACAGCAGCCCAAAATAAGATTTTCAAATACCGATCAAGTGATTAAGCATTATTAAAATTTCTACAACTATATTTAGAGCTCTGTGTGACTCTTGAGCTTTTCATCTGTTATACGTCTTTCAGTATCTCTGTAATCTGCTCTTTAGTTTTACCAAGTAGCCTTGTAGTTTTTACCATGTCTAGTAGGTAATGATAATCTGTTACCTTTGTGTAGTTAACAAATTTTGTTTGGTCCTGTTTCAGTTTCTCTAGTGTGATATGGGAACAAATAAGCAAAAAATAAAAACAATCTCGATCATATAATATGGAAAAACAATATTATAGTATCAACCAAGTGAAAAGGAACAGCAGCAGCAGCAGCAACAATAATGAACTTGCAGCCTAAACAAAGAATTGCTTTGCCATTCCAGCCCAAGTCATTTCCTGAAGACATATAGTTCCATCACTTCCATAGAAGGTAACAGCAAAAGTATCACCAATCTTTAGTTATGAGTTACCAGGCCACAACAAAGCAGATAAGGGCAATCCTCCAGTTAGAATTGGAAGGTTGGGGGATTCTCTTGCTACATAAGCACCCTGTTAAAACATTGATAATTATATGAGCTACCATAAGAGCCACTGCAGCAGTAAAACCAAGACCAAGAGTTGCACTCTGATATTCACATTGAGTAGCATTGACAAACAGAAAGTAAGCAACCAATTTCAGCATTCCTTCCATCATAAAATGATCATACTTGTGTGCAAAAACGCAACATACGTGATGTTTGAAGTTAAAATCAGACAATTATATCTGGTTTGATCTGATCATATTGAGCAGAGGTACTATTACCACACCTATAGACATCTTTGAGATGAAACATAGAATCACAAGTTGAAATTCATTCCAGGCAGACAATTCAAATAAGCTGTTGAAAAGAAGATTGCAACATCATACTAAGCAAAAAGCTTAGCATTGTTCCGATGTAAACACACTCCAAACAGCATTATCACTGGCGCTTCCTTTGGTACAGCGAATAACCAACAAGAGCAGATATCACAGATGTCCATGGTACCTGCAATATTGACGATTGAAGAACAAAACTAGAGATGCAATACAGTAACACTACCAAAACCAAATAACATCAAAGTGTGTATGAATCTGAGAACGCATGATCAATTTCCAAACAGAAGTTGACAAAATCCCACCATTCTTTCAAACCATTAAGCCTAAAACGGATTTTCACACATGATATTCTCTTCAAAGCTAACCAATATTTCACACATAGAACACTAAAGCTACCCAGAACACTAGAACACATAGGACACATTCAGAAGCAAACACTTGAATGACAAAGATGAAGAGGAGCAGTGGCAGTCGCATTGGGCCCTGTTGGGCTCAGTTGGGTGACTTTGTTGGGCTCCATAATCTTGGACCTTGCTCCACAGAACGCCGCCGTTTTGGCCACCATCGCTTCGTTAGGGTTTCGCGGGTTCGAGCAGCCGAGAATCTCGGGGCTGTGACTCTCAATCGGGCCTGAGATCCGGAAATTCAGGTCGAAGAACCTGTCGATTCCGAAGATGACCAGCTTGCCGTCTTCGAAGACCGGAGCGACGGTGACGTTGTTGAGCGAGACGAGGTCGTCGGCCGGGAGAGTAGTGACGGTGAGAGAGTAGCCGTCGAGAAGAGTCGGGATCTTGGCGCCGAAAGGGAGGGACTTGAGTGATCGGAGAGGGATGGCGGCGGGGACGAGGTGGAAGCGGATGAGGTCCCGAGTGGGCTGGCCAGAGGCGGCGAAAGCAGCGTCGGCCGCAGCGAATACGGTGAGGGACGACCGGGAGTCGAGCGACATGGATTTGAAGCCGGAATCGGCTAGGGTTTGGGCGGAGGAGACGGAGAGGAGAGAGAAAAGGAGGAAGAGGAGCAAGCTTGAAGACGACGCCATGTTGTGGATTCCTGAGGCTTTGGTGGGCCCCACCTGGGGATTTAAGGGGCGGAGGAGACGGAGAGGAGAGAGAAACAGAGGAGGACACGTGGGGTTTTTTTGGGCGGGAAAAGTTTCTGACACGTGGAAGTCTCGGATTTGTGAACCTATAGGCGGTTAAGGAGTGTGAGTTTATTTGGACCGGAAGTTTCCCGGTTCATAACCCAGCCCAACTTATGATCGATGAGAAAAATTGTGCTATTTCGTTAAAACATGGAAAAAGTGTGGTCGCGACTTATAGCAACTCTGTTATGCTCTAACAGATTTTCGTAAACTTTTCTTTAAAATATGGAACATAAGAGCATCTTTAACAGACTCTTTACTTTAACTTCTTAGTTATTTTAGGAAGCGTGTTTAGCTTTTTTGATGTTTTAGGAGCTCTAGCAGACTAACCAAACTTGAGCTATTATGACTTTTAGCTATCTCGCTAGCTATAGATGACTTATATGAGGCTAGCTATAATTTAATGCATTCATTGTAAGATATTTTATGTGATATATAAATATATTTAAACTATTTAATTCATATTTAAAGAATAATGTTGATGTAATGCTAGCTAAAATAGAGAGCATTGATGCAGCCACATTTCACATTTCTAAAGTGGCTTAGCCAAAATGACATTTTAGCTAATTTGACTAAAATTTAACTTAAAAATAGCTAGTATTGCTAAAGATGCTCTAAGATGAGAAAGAAAACTAAATTCCATGTATATGCAACAAACAATTAATATGTTGCGAGGGTATTTGGTTTATAACATAGTTTACGCCCTTATTGATGTGCTGAGAGCATATCTAACAACTCATGTATAATTTATCTATTTTAAAGGAGGAAATCACAAAATCTCTAAAAGAGAAGGAATTCAACTCCAACAGTTTCTTCTATTCTATTGTACAAAATTAAAAGTTTTTTCTATATAATTTATGAATCTATATAAATGTGATATATTTATTCAAATTAAACCCCAAATTTAATGTTAAATTTTTATTTTTATGTCGTTTTTCCTTTTTTTAGAGGAGAGAGAATGAATTATATAAGGCAAACAATAAATTTTTGAGATTTCTAGATGAATATACAAATTTTGAGAATTATATACATATAAAGGATATGTTTCTCTCTCTTCCCACTTTTTATAAAATAGTGGATGCTTTACATGAACTATTGGAGCCAAAAATGGTGTTTTTCCTCTAAAATAGAGATAACTTTAGTTTTACATGAGTTGTTGAAGATGATCTGAGAGTTAAGATAGCAGGAGGTTTTGAGCAGTACTCTTGCTATACAGGCATGTAATGCAAGTTCTAAGGCAGAAACACGGCCGGCCCTGAGAGGTGCGGAATGAGAGTTCCCGAAGTGATTACTGATCAAGCATTGTCAAAATTTCTACAACTATATTTAGAGCTCTGTGCGACTCTGGTGTGCTTTTCCTGTCATGCGTCTTTTAGCATCTCTGTTATCTGCTCTGTAGATTTATACACATTCAGAGTAGGCTTGTAGTCTTACCATGTCCAGTAAGTAACTGATAATCTGTTGTGCAGTTAACAAATTTTGTTTGGTCTTCTCTAGTATATGATATGGGAACAAACAAGCAAACACATAAAAAATAATCTAATCATATAATATGAAAATACAAGAGGCTTTTGTTCCGTTCTTTTTGGTGACAAACTTGATGTTCTGGGCAGAAGAGAACAATTGAAAAGGAGATGATATCAACAATTCGAAGAGTTTCTGATTATCACTTTATCTCATACTACAAATGGGTTGGGGTTGAGTGGACCTAAACATCCCACCCCAGCTATTATACTATAACAGGCTATCAAAATCACCACTGTACTGGTACACCATGATGAGAATTTTTAAGTCCTTAACGCCACGAGCTGTAAAATTTCTCCAATTCAGACTTCAACATTGTCCAGCTCTCAGGATCATTTAGGAAATATGCAAGAATGGATACTAGGATTATGAGTATAACAACCCATAAGTTCACTCCTGCAACCAAAGCAACAGCCTTATTGAACACTTTCACTCCTTAAGAGAAACAAAATACAATATAACAGCAGTTGAAATGACCAAATATAGCATCAACAGTCTATTGGATAGGCTTCTGTTTCTATTTGAAGCATTATACTTCAATTCCTTTCACCACTTTGAAATTTAGTATGACAAGCCTAACCTGAAAACTATAACAAGAGAATGCAAAAGCTCGAAATTGATCCTAATGTCATGGTTGACCAGCCTAAGGCTTATAGTTATCAGAAGCATCCAATCAAGAGTGTGGCACGGTTTGCCACGTTACCATCCAGGAAAACTCAAGGTGGTCAGTACCTCAAACAGTGATGCTAAATCTATGATATCCAAGTTAATCTGATCTGGAATGGGTCGCTTCTACTTGTGACACAGAACAGACTGATGGGACCCAATTATAGGTGGTTTTCAACAATATAACTACGCTCTGAAGGGATATCTAACCATGGCATGAAAAATGTGAAGTGATGTGCAATACAATCTTAAAATGATGGTTAGAACTTACCCTTTTTCTTCACCTCCTCAACTGTGGACACCCTTGCACTTGAGTCCATCGATGCAGAAGCCAATACTCTGTATTTAAACAATTATAACTTCATTAACATTTCATCAAACGGTATAAAAGGTTCTGCATAATCATTACAAAAGAAAAACATAATGTCGCTAGTTCTCAAACCTTGAATCATGAGAAAAACTCAATGCAGTTACGAACCCAGAGTGTGCTTTAGGGACAACTTTATGAATCTGCAATCCAGCTGACTTTAGTATTAAAAGATCTCCAGCAGTTGTCCCGCTGCAATTCATCGATAACAAGTGTCAGTATTATTTTTACAGAAACAGGCACAATCCAGTGAAATCAATTGTGCCGTGATAGAATGGATGAACTTATTTGGAATACTGTGATCTCAAACCAACCCTATGCATTTAACACATATTGTTGTCCACCAAGCATCTAACAGACTTAATACAAGCATCCAAGATAAACTGACCATGCAAGGAGCTTTCCATCAGCTGAAACATCGAAGGACATGATGCCATCTCGAGTAATTCGCTTGGATCGAACCCTCTTCCATGTGGTTGTGTTCCATGTTACAATAATTCCATCTTTATCTAAATTACAGATAGTTTGAAATGGTTAAATCATGAACAAGTAATATAGACATCTGTTTGCCTTCATTCACACCAATGGTTTACCTGCAAGATGTAGAACTTGACTCCCATTGTTCACTAGAGAAAATTTGCATGCACAGAAGACCTCATTCTGCATAGATTAGGAATGGTCTCATAGTTAAAACCCAAATTCATTTAAAAACAAAAGCATGATCCTCTGATTCATATGCTATGACAAGTTGTTAACAGTAGACAATAGAAGCACAGGTTAATGACTCATGACAGCGTAGGGATATAAATAATGGTCTGATTCTTTTGAAAACGTTTGATAAAAGAAATCCAATATCAAATCACAGTACATACTTATATTCAAAAGAATATACAATAAATCTTCTTGAAGGAAGCACCTATGTCACTTTACTATGTCAAAGATCTTTTGTATGACAAAGTTAAAATTCACACAGTTCACATCATTGCATAATTATCAGTAACTGCCCACCTTTTCAGTCTTTAAAGTAGCTACAACTGCAGCAGAACTCACATCCCAGACTCTACCAGGGCCACTTTGTCCCAAGGAGACAAGAAATTTCCCATCATGGCTGCAAGACCAGATCATCATCAGCATAATGCATATAAAAGGAGGTACACATTTTGTTCTACGATACTTCTATAGTAACAAACCTGAAATCAATCTGCTTGACTGTTTTATGAGCTTGATCTTCAGTGAACATAATTTCCATGCTGGGCCACTTGAAAACCCTCAACTTTCCATCCTGCACTGCACCAAATCAGAGCATTATAGGTCTACAGAGACAAAAGAAAATCTTGTTGCGTTTATCAATGCAACAGTCCAAAATTATCTATACCATAGCATATAACTCAAGTGAAGCCCTAAACTGCTGGTTTGTAGACATCAAAGTTCAATATGAAAATCCACACACAATGCACATCCCTAATAAGCATAACACACTACAAAAAATGAAAGATAGTCCCCACCTCGCCTCCGGTGGCGAGCATGGAACCTTCTTTGTTAAACGCCAGCGCCAATTGTTGCCCTACGTTCTGCAATTGCTCAAGTACTCTATCAGATCGCCTCACACTCAGCTTATAAGCTCCATCCCCCAATTCTTTCTCCCATTCAAACCAACTGGACAAGCAAATCACATCAAAAATAAGCACAAATAGTTCCGGAATCGCAAACCGTAAAATCACAATGCAAACCAAACGCATCAGATTAACAAACCTGCAGCTTTCCGGAAACGAACAAATGAGCCCGTCGGGATGAACCGCCATCCTATAAGGTAGCTCAGAGCCTAACCTCAGCTCCGCCACCTGAAAATCAAGCACCGGATCTAATTAAAATGCTTTAATCATATTCTAATCACTGTAATCACAACTAATCGAAACGCAGAGCAATCTGCTTACCGGCTCATGCGAGATGGAAGTCGCGGAGGGATCGAATCGGACGACAAGGACAGCGTTCTTGACGCCGGTGCTGCCCTCGCCGCCACCGCCGGTCAACACGATGTGGCTGGAGTCGGGAACTGACTGAGTCGACTCGGTCTCCGGTGGTTGAGCTCCGTTGGGAACCCAGCCGACGCCGTAGAGAGGGATGCCGTACTCTATGTGATTCATGGCTTCAATTTTGTGAATTCTGATCTCAAGAGCTTTAGCAGTGTGTCATAGATAGCTCGAATATACTGACAATATTACCCCTGAGTAAAATACATAATAGTAAATCAAATTTACCACTTGTTAAAATACGTGGGCTAGGTGGAGCCCATGCATGGCTAGGCGGTCAAGTCGTAATGGACCTTCGTAGTCTAGGAGGTCCCACCTTTAAAAAAACAAAAAAACAAAAACGGACTTTACAGACGATGTGGGCTAAGCGGAGCCCATGCATGGCTAGGCGGTCAAGTCGTAATGGGCCCTAGCGGGTTAAGAGGTCCCATCTTTAAAAAATTCAAAATAAACAAAGACTTGAATTCTTAAACGACGTGGGCTGAGCGGAGCCCATGCATGGCTAGGCGGACAGTATTTGGGCCTTGGTGAGCTATCTTATAGTGAGCTTAGAAAATTAAAACTTGATTAAATGTCAACACTGGTCTCTCTTCAAAATGAAGAGTACAACAAGAAATATTTCATTTAGAGTAGATGATTTTCTCATTGAAATTGACTACTTGTATTCAATTATTCATGTTCCAGCTCGGTAAAAATATCAAGTGTCGTTAAAACCCGGCCTGTAACTTTTCTTTTGAGCAATTGGCTGTAGACTCTATCATCCCGACATGAATCGATCCTTAGTCTAGATCACCAAGCGACCGTGATTAGGAAGTTCCAAATCAGACTATGTATATACACTCATACAGTAAATTTGATTAGAACCGGCAGAATCACTGGAATGAGATATGTATGAAGGGCCTCTCTAAGATGGCGCCATACAAATGGTATGATACAAGATTTCAAGGAAAAACTCGCTTGTTTTGATGTAAATACACACTCCGAACAGCATTATCATAGACGCTTCCTTTGGTAGAGCGAATAACCAACTAGTGCAGACATCAAAAACGTCCATAGTACCTGCGAAATCCAGACAGATAAATTGGCAGCTCTAGTAGAACTTTCGGGACAAATATACTGGAAGTACCGTATTGATTGTATGCCACCGCTCGAGTCTTCTAATCCTTGACTGCATATCTTCAATAACCCCGTCAACTGAAGAAACCTCCCTAATTGGCGAGGATTCTGAAGCTGTACTGCTGCCCTGTTTGTAAAGACCCAATATTAGAAATGGAACGTCAACCAAGTCTTTTTAGTCTTAGATGCAACTACTAACTATCAAGGCCTATGCAGAAATTGTAGATAATAGTTGTACCAAAATATTGAAATAGATGTGATCCATTAATCAATTTGATGGCATCATACCTGAGACTGAATGAACTCCACAAGTTCCTGCAGTCTTGCAGCTTGCTGAGTGTGAATCCCACCTGAGCCTCTTCCCGCTGCTGGTAATCTTTCCAGAACGATTTGAAGATAACTCTACACAACAAACAAATCAACTACTATGTCAGAGGAATTGCGCATCGTATTTTGAATTGGAACCAGGGATGCACTGAGAAACACTGTAGTACAAGTGAAGGGAAAACCTTGGTAGTATATGAACCATCCAGTTTAAGCAATGACCCTGCAGCTGCCACAGCATCTTTATCAACCCCCTTGATCTGTAGGTAAGGGTTTGGAACATCTTGTAGATGATCAACCTCAATCAAAATCTAAACAGGCAAGCAAAGTTTAATGTGAATTAGACATTTTTCATCCTGAAAAACAAGAAGTCAATGACGTTATAACTTAAACTAATCAAAAAACATAACCAGGAAATATTCGTTTTTTTTTTTTTTTTTGGAAAAGAACCAGGAAATATTCTTTGAAAAACAAGAAACAAGGATTTGAGGTAGGAGATTGCATCTAGAAGCACACGCTATAAGTTATAAGCAGTGAGAATGAGTTGAGGACATATTTGAGGTACACACTGAAAGCTCTTTACCATAAATTTATATATATTTTTAAGAATTTGTGGTCAGGCAATTAACCTACTACATCCTAATGTTCATATCACAAGGGAAACACATTTCCAAAATATAATACGTGTACAAGAAAACCCAATTTAATCTGACCTTTCCATCTTGGTAAATGAAAGCAGATGCTTCAATATAGGCTACAGCTTGATACCTGACATCACAGAAAGATGCTTCAATTTTACACTTGCACTAGAAGGTGAATCTAAAAATAATCATCCATATGAAGTTAATTAGACAATATTGCTGAAAATGAAAGAAACTTTTGTACATTGAATATGTAACTTACCCAAGGTTAAGAAGTCCAGAAACTGTACTGATGCTAATATCAAAATCCACTTTAGGTTGAATGATGAAGTTCCCTTCTCGTATAGGCTAAGCAAACAAAAATGAACAGAATGTTCATTGTCGTTAAACAAGAGAGAACTATATATATTTGTTACAAAATCCCAATATAAAAAGGTTACATTACAAACCTCCCGTATCAGCAATGCGAATCTACCCTCACATATTCTGACCCGAATGCAGTCACCCTCTGTTAACTGCTCATTGGTAGGAAGTCCAGGAAGTTTCAAGTATAAATCAATGAAATTCTGCACTGAGCTGCAGAACTTTACAGGATCCAGTATTTTTAATATATCTTGATAAGCCACCTGTTACCAAATGGAAATCGCATAACAGTTTAGACGAAACCATGATTTACGATTCCAAGACAGACAGGAATTCCTTTACACTTACTTGCTTGTTACTCTTCAATAAAAACAATGAGCTCTCTGGAGAAAGCACAGGATCGAAGTCATTCCGGATTTTGAGCTGCATTTAGATAACACCAAATAAAATAAGTTTGGTGAACATCCACCAGTGTCGGTGGGTTCTAATGTGCAAACTGGAAAATATGCTTACACAGGTATATTTCAGTGCCAAGAAAATGGTCTCAAAATTTCTTATTATGAGTCCAGCAACAACACTTTCCTTTGAAAAGCGTAGTTTTCTCCTCACATCAAACCAGTTATTTCACATTTTCAAAAGATCTAATTAATCTCTGTCAGACTTTTCAAAAAAAATTAAGCTCTGTTAGAATGGGATGAACTACGAATTTTCTCCAAACTCAGCAATCTCTTGCTCTATTCTCTTAAACACATCACAAATCAGATTCTTTTTTTTTCTTTTCTGTTCCCTTTTTTTTTGTAAAACAGAAAAAGAAAGGAAAAAAACGCCAAATGAATTATTATCCTAAGAAGTTTGAAGGGCACTAACATGTGCATGAACCAGATGGGGTTCAATGAACTGTTGGAACATTGGAAACACTGTCATCATGATGTCATTCTGGGACATAAAACATCCCACTTTACTTTTATCCCTTTGAACTCTAGAAATGAGATGCGAATGAACACCTCCAACCTGATAGCCAAAAGAAGGAGAACAGATACTTCATTTCCAGGTCTTTCTCATAAACACATGATACTGCTTAAAATCCCAAAGAATAGGTAGCAGAGGTATACTTACGACAGCAACCCACAAGTCAAGTGATTTTCGGATATCTGGATGCAGAGCATAAACTCCTTCGAAAATGATCTACTAGGACAAAAGACAATATATTCCACTTAGTTGATTTTTTTTAATAGTAAAACAGGGACCAATGGATATATACACAAGAAGCAAGCAAAGTTCTGGGAGCAATGCAAATATGTCTGATAACTGACCACTCCACAATCTTCAGAAACTTCAAGTTCCTTGAACCCACTCCGTGCACCAGTTTCCAAATCAAACATGGGTACTTTTGTCCTTTGACCATTCCTTATGTCATTAATGTTCTGCAAATGGAAACAAGGAGACTAAGTAATGTGACAGCAGCAGAAAATAAACAGAGTATCACCTAAAATTAGAGCCTTGAATATTGAAATTAGTGAAATCATATAATTATTTGGTATTTTCTTGACTGAGCAAAAGCCAAAAGGACATTCCGTAATGCAATCCAACAGATTGACACAACTTAGCAATTATTTTTAATTTTTTTCCTAATTTATCTTTAAGAAGTTCTGAGAATCATATGAGGTACTTCGAACATATATACTCAATGTTCAAATGGAGGGGCACATGGGACATCATATTTGATGTATTTTTCTCAAGTTGAATTGCATAGCATAAGCTAATAAATTGAACTGGCTGGCCTACTCATATCTTTTAAATTTAGAATCCAAAAGTATATAGAAGTACAAAAGTAAAAACAACTTGGAATATCAAATCCTTACTTTTGAAAGTAAAGATAGATCGAGCGAGCTGAAGTCATCATACTTGAAATCCTTTACTTGTTCAGATTTATAGTATCTTTCAAGGGAAACTACTTCACAGCCAACAATGTTGGCCATTTTATGAGCCAAACTAGTCTTTCCAGAACCACTTGGACCACCTACAAGAACAATATCAGGAACATAAGAACATACTTCAAGCCACAAATAATTTCAGATGCCGGGCCATAATATAAGGTAGGGGGACAACAATCATTTAAACCAAAATCAAGCCATACATATGTTGAAACAAAACAGTTGCACATATATCCATGAAGGCATACTTAAGTGGGTCACTACAAATGATGTATATGCCATATTTGTGGATAGCTTATTTAAGGTCAAAAGTACATATAACCTATAGCTCTGGTCACGGCTTAACCAAAGTAAGCAAAAAAGAAATAGTTGATAACAAGGTAGATATCTCTTTTCAAAAGATAACAAAGACAAGGCATTATGTTATTTTCTTTTTCCTTACCTTTTTCTGATAACTTCAAATATCATGATCCATCATAAAATGATCATAGTTCTGTGCAAAAACTCAAGATACATGATATTTCAAGTTAAAATTGAAACTATATCTGGTTTAATCTGATCATAATGTGCAGAGCACTATTAGCACAGTCTAGACAACTTCTTCGAGATGAAACATAGAATCACAAGTCGAAATTCAGCCCAGGCAGACAATTAAAATAAGCTGTTGAAAAGAAGATTGCTACATACTACTTAGCAAAAAGCTTAGCATTGTAGATATAGACTAGAAAAGACAACCATGTGTTTAATCAACTGAATTTACAGACTTCAATAAGCATAATAGAACTATAGGCCATAGCTGACAAGAAAAGAACGCAAACAAAACTTGAGAGAGGGAGAGAGTCGACTAGAGCCTGTATTACCAATTCCAACTATAACCGGAAAACCTTTATTCTCCAATAGTGCCTGCAATAAAACACAATGCATAAAGTTAAATATACTAATGGATTTTAGTATTTCTATCAATATATTCAAGTACACTGTCTTCAATAAATATCTTGAACTGAAAGTTTTCATAATGGGAGTCGCTAAAGCAATTGTTATATAACAATAAAAACAAGAAAAATGCCTTATTAACTTAAACCCTTACCTGAATCGCTTGGACAGCAAGAAGCAATCCCCTATCTAAGTCATATGAATCAGGCATTGGAGCGAGTTTCATCCCATTCCTGAAAGAGGAAGGATCTGTGGTTGCTTTATGAGAGTGGTCTAGACTCATTCAGTAGCAGCACATTCAGTAAATAACTACTTACAAAAGAAAAAGATATACCCCTAAATCAGAGCAACTTACCTATGGTTGAGCTATCAGCTTGGGAAGGATCTGATGAGATGAAATGCCATGTGGCCACTATAGGATCCATTGTAGATTTTGTTGGAGATCTAGTCCATGGCTGAGATAGATCCTCAAGCCTAGTAACAAGGTTTGGAGGAACACGGATTGGTTTCGGTGCGACAATCATTCTGTCCTGATTACTGGTCACAGGCGTATTTGACAAAAGAGGTGGTGTGTTAAGGCGGGGTACGCCTGCAAGAGAAACAATAATCATTTACATTCCACATTTTATTTACATACATATATGTATGTATGTTGCAAATATATAAAATGAGAGAGAGAGAGAGAGATGTGTTCTATTGCATCAGATAATTACTCAAAAAAACACCAGAAGGTTTGTATGGTTCAGAGGAATTCTAAGGACAGAAAACTCTAATTCTGACCAAAAATTAAAGGAACTTGGGATTTTAGTGCTTGAGACCAAAAGTATATATATAAAGATATAAAGAACAAAATAATGTCCAGTTCCAACCTTTGCTCTCAAGAATCATTTCCAGATATGATTTAGTGATCCAAGGCTCACTGATACCCATCTTCAATGCTTCTGTTCCAACTGTCTACATAAATAAAACGTGAAAGCCTTAATTACGAACAAATGACAAGCCATTCGAATTCTAAAACCTACATTTCCTACCTTGGAGAATCAAAACAAGTATGGAAATATCTTATTCCAAAACCTATATTTGCACAGATGTTTCTTATTCTATAGTCTATACGTATGCACACAAAATTTTGTTTGTGTACTTGTTCCCCCAAGTTTCCCAAAATCCCTCCTTTTAATACTCGAAACCATTTCCATTACTTAATACTAGTGGAGTTAGATTGGGAAAAAAAAAAACGGTGAAACCCTTGGTATTAGCAATATCAATTGAACAAACCCTATGCTGAAGAGGACAAAAAAATTGAATTTAAAAGCTATAACTACTCCAGTAGAATTACAGAGTTCATACTTTTCTATTGGTTCCCCTCAGCACCATGAATGTCTCACCAAGACTATCAATGGTTTCAAGGGACAATGAAACATTGCCGGTATTGACCGATTTAGATGCTCTTTTGTAGCTAACAACCACAGCGTATCCCAAAGCTAGTAATCCACCTAAAGTCATCCTTCCAACCTGCTTCCAAAATTAAAAAGAAGAAAATAGGTAAGAGTAACTAAACATCAAGAAATCTATATGATTATCAAATAAAGAGTAAGCCTTGACAAAAACTTCATATATAAAGATGCATCTCATCATTCTCCTGTATGTGCAACACATTAAACGAAACAAATAAGGACCAAAAGTTTGCACTGATAAAGGCCACACGTAGGTCTCAGAAATCATGATTCACATAACGAACACAGAGGGAACCTACAGAATACAAGTCATATGGCTCTATGGTCTAATTTGAACATGCCAAGGTGCTATGAAGTACATTCACGAGTCATACTAGAAATTTGTGCCTTAAGTTTGTCTAATCTCTTTGTTTTACAATTGTACTCTATTAGGATCATCATTATCCTTTCATATTAACAGTGGTATTAAACTTTTTTCAGACTACATTAGCATTCAATTATAAAGAGTGAGAAGTGAAGCTCTCGTGCAAAGTAGTTGAACATATTTAAAGAGGCAGGCTATCAGGTGGCCCTGATAACTTCTCATAGCTGATCATAAGGGTTGCAAAAGAACCATTTGTCAAGCATCTGGAATATTTCAATGTATTTACCAGAGTCAATCTATGAAAATACTTCTTACCTCAAACTCTGCTTTTGGCCTGATGATGAAATTCTTGTCAACAATCCTCTGGTCCCCAAGTGACAGATAGTATCTTATACCAGATTGACGCACCTTGATCCAATCATTAATCCGTGCTTCTTCACTTGCCGAAGGAGGCCTAAGGTACATCTCAATAAAACTGAAAGAGAGATAAATTAGGTCCACTTTCATATGGAGTATAACTCAAGAATGATCGTAAGAGGTATAAGATAATTAAAAATTGTATCTCCCGCAAGACTCACTTATCAATTTGAGCAGCATTTTCTTGAAAGGCAGTAGCGAAATGTCCCTCTGCTGCCTGTTAAAAGAATTGAAAGTTCAGCTAAACTAGAGAAACATGAGAGGATGAATAATACCCTATCTAGACTAAAAATTTCAAGAAATAGAAGCTGTAAAGGAAGAACAATATTGCAGTTGACAGCTGAAGTACTTAGAAACCAATCATAAAGCTAACAGAGCAACATAAATCAGGAAGGAACAATTCCATTGGATAACTATTTGATAAATATCCATTGACAATAAAGATGAAACATATGCAGACCTCACTCCGACATTTCAGCTTGTAGATTGCCTCCCTAAATGATGAGACAAAGCTGTTGTTAATCCTAATCTGCAATAATTTTTGAAAAACAATGAGAACTACTGAATTAGCATTGAAGCATCAAAAGCAATATCAGTCAAAGACCAACCTGTGCATGATGAAGGTCCGGTTCGATGTGCTTCCTAAACAATGGGAAAATGCTGTCAATGAGATAATCCAGTGAACAAGAATCTCCAATATCATATCGAACTTTGGAAAGAAGGCTGAAATGAACACCACCAACCTGATATGCCAAAAGTACATATCATATATCATGTCAAATTAATGTAACCAATACATTTACAAAGATATTGAAAAAGAATAGGACAGATAAGATCACCACTGCAACTCGAATATCCAGCAAAGAGCGTAACTTTGCATGCAACGCATAGGTGCCATCAACTATTACCTACAAACAAAATGGACCTATGAACTAAAAATCGAAGTGTATATAAAGAAAATAAAAACATTTAGATTCATACCACTCCAGATGAAGCACTCTGTATTGTTGTTGAACCAACACGTTTCTTTTGTTGATAGTCAAAAACTGGAACCAATGTATCTTCACCCTTTGTCAAGTCCTATTTTCAGCATAAAAGCCTGATACTAAGTTCATAGATATAATAAGAACAATCCTTACATATTAAAATGATCATTATTGCTAATAATCACAATGTACAAATGCAATGATCTGATCGCTCAGCAGTCAGGTGGGTTTGAACATAGCATATAAGCCCAGATTTGACACGAGAAATAAGATATAAAAGTAACATCTGCTCCTAAGATCAAAATGGGTAATGTGCTAGGGAAATTTTGTGGATATAGTCAAATATCTTAGCATCTGAGCAGTTAAAAGCATTCAAAAACTGTTTACTAGTTGTTTATATTGAGCCAACTTATTCAGGCATGAAGCATGATTCAATACCATCAGAGTAAACAGAGGCAAAAGCAAAAACATGGGTTCAAACCTCAAGATTTCGGACCAGCAAGTCAAAGTCTATTGAACCGAGATCGTTTCCTTCATCAATCCCATCACGGTAGTTCTCCATTGACACAACAGTACAACCAATAACAGATTGCACCTTTTCTGCTAAGCTTCAGAGGACATCAAAAATAATAACAATATTAACAATCAAACAAACAGAAGCAATAAACGCTTTTCGTCTGAGAAAACTAAACACCTACCTTGTTTTACCAGAACCACTTGGACCACCAATGCCAACGGTAACAAGGCCCTCCTTTTTCTCCCTAAGCTCTTGGATAGATTTTACCAGCAAATAATACCCGCGATCAAACGACTGCAACATTCCAACTCAGAGCATTGTCAAGATGAAACCAAGTAAGAACACAGATACGAAAGTACAATTCGGTTTCAACTAGAATGAATAGAATATTTCAACTCTACATGATAATCTATGTATATACAGAGTGAAAGATAGCAAAAAGTTTCCACATTTCCATCGAACAGATACAGCAATTGCATCCACATTTCCTCATAAACCCAATACCAAATTGGTGTCACTTCCATAATTCTCACTTCCTAAGCCATAAAGCACCAAAATTTGCAAGCAGCAAATTAAAACCTCAACATAATCCCAATTCCAAGCAAAACCCAAAACTCAAAACTCAAAAACCAGGCCAACAAACACAGAAAGATACAAACTTGATTAGAAAAAGCAGAACCCAACAAACCAAAACAATGATGGGAGCTTTGATAAGTACCACATGGAGAGGAAGTGATTGCAGAATAGAGGAAGACGAAGACGAAGTTGAGGGCTGCTGTTGGAAATAGTCGCGGCCTCCTTCTTGAAAAACTCGCTGCACAACTTCATCATCCATTTTCTGAAATTGGATGAACTTTAATCCCCAATAGTAGTATTGGGTCTGCTTCACCTTCAACTTCACCTACCTATCTTTGCTTGCTTGGATTGTTGGGTTTTGCTTTGTAGTTAGAAGAATCTCCTCTCTCTCTAGAGAGAGAGAATCTTTTCGTTTCTATATAAAGATGTGATTTTTATTACACGAAAGTATGAAACTGAATAGTTCTGATGTGGATGAGTTGGGGGTTACAATTCTTCTGAGCTTTGCTTCTGCTTGCACACTTCCCTATGCTTTCCCCTCCCGCTTGTTTTTCTTTCCATCTATTTTTCTCTTTTTTTACCAAATTAGAAGTAAGACTTTTTTCTTTCAGGTTTTCATCTGATGAATTGGAATTTATTGCAGTTGGGACTAATGTGAGTATGTGACCATGGATTATACTCATTATAGGGTAGAGCGACTAGAGCCCACTTTGCATCTTATAGTGTTTGCCTGTTTGGTACGTGGTACCTTCTGCCATGAATTGAGTGTTTGGTAGGTTACATGCTCCTACATCAAGGATTCTTGATAGTAATCGTAGTATTAGGCAAAAATTATAACCCAAGATATCTCTTAAGCCAAAAAAATAGTCAATTTCATGAAACCAGAAACATTCTTATTATTTGGAAGGCTTGTGTATATAGAGGTTTATCACTGTGGATATTTTAGTTTTTTTGTATTTTTATTTAGGATTGAGGGGAGTTTTGGCCACCGCATAAAGTTTTACCATTCTAAAAGAAAAAATTGGATTGAGGCCCCAATTTTGATAAGATCATGACCTTTCGAATCTGCTGTCAAGTTTGCCACAACTTTGCAAGCAAGTTTGTTTCTGAGATGTCAGGTATCCTTATCGAAACTCAGAGATTCACTTCAGAAAAAGTACAGTGTTTCGATACAACAAATACCGGAAGAAGAGTTTTGAAACGGAAACAAGTACCATAGTCCTCTGTCCTGATCATTCCTATGAATCTTGATCTATTCTCTCAACCTCCAGAGCACTTTGGGGACACGAAGAACATGATGCTTCAGTGTGTGTTCATTTTTCATATATTGTTGATTCATGTTCTATATTGTTGATTTACTTGCTTGGATTATGAACCTGAAAAGCTCTCATTGCAATGTCAGTCCATTCATTGCTGTTTAGGGTATATCCTCAATTACTCATATTGTTTTCTTCTGGATTTATACCTTCTACCATAAAATTCAGATGGCTTAGAGGCTCTATAATCAATTTAAACTCCTAGTTCTTCGACCATCATAAGAATGCAAAAGCAAAGATTGGTACTTTTTTTCATACAGTAATGCAATGCACCATTAAAACTACAATAAGTGATACAATATATTACACTGATATTAGATTCTCAACCATCACAGAAGAATAAATACCGAGTACTGTACAACATAATAAAATTAAAACTACAGGCCACACCTCAACCTTGTGTTCAAAGCTTACAAATAGTTACACCATAAAGCACACCTTCCAAACATAACAAACCACTTATAGTACTGCAATAGACAACACAATGAATGAGAACGTTTCGTTTACAACCTCAGCATTGTAAACAAGACATTCAATTTCCTGTGGTTACCAGGAGAAGCCTGACTTTCAGTTTGTCAAGAAACTGGAAATAGGCGTGTCTCCACGGCCTCTTTATCACTAGACTGCCAAAAACAGCCCAAAATCCCACTTTGAATCCCAACGCAGTGCTTACGTAGAACCATATCTTTCCAGACTCATCTTCATCTTCAACTGCATCTTCTTTAGGTTGTGGATCCTCATTATTGGATGTTGAGCATGGGGTTGGCAATGGAGGTCCACAAAGTCTTGAGTTCCCTTCATATATGGCTGGATCAATGAAAGTATGGAATTGGTTGGTTGATGGAATTGGCCCGGACAAGTTGTTGTATGACAAGTTCAAGTTGTTCAGTGCAGTCATAGAAGTCATGCTTATGGGAATAGGGCCCCGAAGATGATTAACCGACAGGTCAAGAGTTTCTAACTTGTCTAAGCTTCCAAAGCCTTGTGGTATCTTTCCTGTCAATTGGTTCCGAGATAAAATCAAGCTACCCAAATAGGTAAGATTTGTTATCTCTTCTGGTATTTCTCCTGATAGGTTGTTGCTTGACAGGTCAATGCTGTTTATGAGAGGCAAGAGCTTATTGGTATATTCATAAGCTAATCTTTTCACCTTTAAGTCCATATGCTGAAGATCAAGAAAAGGTGTATTCATGAATGTGGTTAGTGGCCATGGCTTGAACAAGTAAACCCGATGTTTCATTTGTTCCAAATTACCAAGGCATCTAGGGATGGAGCCTGATAATATATTTTGAGAAAGGTTTAAAACGTGAACATCTGGGAGGCCACATATTTGCTGAGGAATATTTCCAGTGAACATGTTGGCTCCAAGAAGTAAATATGAAAATAGATGTAGGTCATCTCCAATCCATGTTGGTATGGTCCCTGAGAACTTGTTCCCTCCAAGATCAAGTGTATACAGATTTGTACAATTTCGCAAGGACAGTGCTATCTCCCCGGAAAGATTGTTATTGCTTAACCTCAACCAGGAAAGTGAAGGTAGTTGTGAGCACATGGAGCTTGGAATTTGACCAAAAAGATTGTTATTGGAAAAATCTATGGTCGTCAAGCTCTGTAATCCCTTCCAATCACTAGGGATATTTCCGGATAAATAATTCCTCGAGAGATCAAGAGAAGACAAACTCTTCATCTTACTTATGGAAGAAGGAATGCTACCATTTAGATTATTCCTTGAAAGATCTAGGATATTCATATTTGGCATCTCCTGGCCAATGTTTAAGGGAATTGGTCCAGAAAATCGATTGCTTGCCAAAGCGAGTTCAATCACATTTGGCCAAAATGGAAGGGAACCCTCCAAGGAGTTGCTATTCAAATTGACAGATGCCTCTTCAGCAAAATTTACCAATTTAGGAAGTTGTCCTCTTAGTTGGTTATTGGAGAGATCCACATTCGACCACCAATAAGGATATGGTGACTTTCCCCAAAACCAATCAGGTATTGTATCTGAAATTCCCACAGTTGAGAGAGTTATTTCATTGAGGAAACTCTGATTTCTGAGCCAAGTGGGAAATCTAGGATTCATCAGTTTGCAATCACTGATAGAGAGACTATAAAGAGGGAAAGGGGGAATCCACTCATGACTGAAGTGGAACACCAAAGAGTTATTTGTAGACGACAATGAAAGATCAGTCAAGAGAGAGAGATTGCTAAAATGAATTTCAGATATGATGCCTTCCCATGAACTACCCCAGAGATCTAAGGAATTTAGTTGTGCAAGTTGTCCAATACTTTTTGGAATTGTGCCATTCATCATGTTAAATGCTAGGTCGAGGACCTGCAAATGTGACAGGTTTCCTATTGTTGTTGGAAGTGGACCAAAGAGTGCATTTTGACTGATTCTGAGAGTTTCCAAATATTGAAGGGAACCCAAAGAATCAGGCAGTAACCCCCTGACATTATTATATTTGACATCTAACAATTTTAAGCTACTATTACTGCATCTGGACAAACCTTCAATAAGTTCCTGTATTTCCATACTTACGGAATTATATGATAGGTCTAAAGTCTGCAGGCTGCAATGGTTATTTTTCCATGAAATTTGCGGGGTGGAGCCAGTAAATTTAGAATGAGAGAGAACTACTGTCACAAGGGTACTAATATTGAAAAGCCACTGAGGCAATGAAGTGTTAAAGTGGTTATGTGAGAGTTCAAGGACCTGTAGTGATGTGAAATTTACAAATGGAATAGATTGAGGGAGGTTACGAAGTTCACAGTCAGGCAAATGTAACTCTAACAGTGAAGGAAGCATATTAACAGCAGGTAGCCAATTGGTTGTTGCCAGGCTAAGGTTTAAGTTTCCCAAACTCAGGTACTGCAAGGAAGAGAGACTAGAGAGCCAATAAAAATCTGAAACCCATGGATTTTGTGGATATGAATATGTGGTCAGATGACTCAGATCAAGGTAAAACAAGTTTGACAGATTCCCTAGTTGAGGAGGAACCATTCCTCCAAATGATGATTGGGAGAGGTCAAGATACCTCAATTTCTTGAGTGAACCTAGGAAACTTGGAATAGCAATTCCTTGAAAATTGTTGCAACTGAGGTCCAAGTAATTCAAGTAAGTTAAACTAAGCAAAGAAGGATCTAACTCACCGCCTAAGCATGCCCGCATATAACCAGTTGCTGCTGTAGGTTTTTCGACATAGTAATTTGGGTTGCTAAGATCAAGCTTGAGGACATTGCCTATTTGGTTGCTGCACCCTATGCCTGTCCAATTGCAGCAGTCTTCCCCAACCCAAGACGAAAGCCGACCATAAGGATCTTTAAGGCCTTGCCTGAATTTAAGGAGGGCTGCTCTTTCCTCCTCATTACAAGCCACCCTAAAACCCTTAACACCAGAGTTGGCCAACTTGGCTTCAGGGAAGGTAGAGTATGCGGTTAACAAAAGAAGGAAGACAGGCAAAAGAAGTTTAAAGGAGGATTTTCTGCTAGCCATTTTTCCCTCTAAAACAAGTTATACATAATTAGTTAGCTTACTGAATCTATTTATAAGCAAAGATGATGACATCCTCTCACCTCCCCTTCGAAGTTCATTTGAACAGTTTTTTAATGAAAGGTAGGCAATTAAATAGAACACACCAATGAAAGACTAGGACATAAATTGATTGCTCATCAGTTTGAAAAGACTTGAGGCCGGCCTGATTGAAACACACTATAATATACGGAAGATCACAGAGATTATGCGAAGATATATAGTGAGAAAATGAAATTTTTCGTCAAATTAAGTTCAATTATAAAATGTACTCCATTTTCCCTTGTTTTGATAATCA
Source organism: Fragaria vesca subsp. vesca (assembly GCF_000184155.1). Lineage (NCBI taxonomy): Eukaryota > Viridiplantae > Streptophyta > Magnoliopsida > Rosales > Rosaceae > Fragaria > Fragaria vesca. The sequence goes on along the minus strand of NC_020494.1, from coordinate 18,632,492 downwards.
TCATGCTAATAATGATTTGTACCTTGATATATACGTTTCGAGGACTTCAGCAAGCTTATCATAATCTCCAGTTTAGTCTTTAGTCTTGCTTTTTTTATTGATGTGAATTAGACTTCTTAATGTATTCTGCAAATGAACTGTCGATCAGCATCAGGTTTCACTTCTTTGCTAATTCCCTGAAACATCCAAGTCATTTTGTTTTTGGATCCCAATAGCAAAGCACAAGAAATTTCCTTCAATTATCTCTATATAGTTAATATATACTACCTCCAAGCTACCAGAGCTTTCAGTCATTGACTTGTGAAGTAAACTCATGTGGAACACACCAATCATCAATTAGAGGACAGTTCCAACATAATTCAAACACGTACTCTGCCAATGACATTGTTCAGCCTGTGATATGAAAATGCATGAAAGTGATGTTTGAAATTACCTTATATGATCACTTGATTTTCAGCTATAGCCTATATGTATCCCAGTTTCTTCATTTTTCTTTTTGAATAAGAAATCATATATTTTATGAACAAAAGGAAATTCATTAATTTAAGTTGGGACATAGCTCTTGATCCTCTTTACATCTTTTAAAACTAAAACAAGGCTGGCCATCTAAGCTCTGCATTTTCTAACTGTGACACCAGGTCAAGCCATTCTGCACTTAACTGGACATAATCAAGCTTCCGGCTTATTACAAAATCATGATGGTATATAACCAACCAATTCCGCAGCGAGTAGACCCTTAGATGAAGGAACTATAGAGTAGTTTTTTGTATTTTCCTTACAGAACATGACTGCTCCTCCTCAGAGTCTGAGATCAATACTGCGGAGAAGTCTTGTGCTTGGAGGATTTGGTGCAAGCCATATTGTCCCGGATCAAACAGGAAATGAAGATGGCTAAATTCCACACTATTCATTGTCTTGTTTCTCAATGCTTTTTCTGCAGATAAGCTGTCAGCCTCGTAACTTATTCAATTCTCTGAACTATTTTCTTTTTGATAGCTTCAAAGTCATGGTGTGCAACTAATTACTAATATTGTTATCTGCTTTACGCCAAAGAAAGAAATATATTGTTATCTGCAGTGCCTTATTTAAGTAAGAATGACTAGTACTCCCACTGAAGAGGTCGCCTGATCGATCATCATTTTATAGACAAATTATTTAAGTAGGTGCAGCTCAATGGTCTACATGACAATTTCACTCTGGATGAGACACATTCACAGGATGCATTGCAGAATACTATATCCGATTTGAGAGGCAAGATGGAAAATCTGATCCGAGATGCATTGTCATCAGTCATCACTTTCAACTAACGTTAGATGAACAGGCATTTTAGTTTTCCGTTGCTTTAAATGGAATTGTAATGAGAATTTGGTAGTTTGCTGTATATGTTATGCGGTTGTCAGGTGGTGACTGTATATGTAGCTGGTGGTCAGTTGGGTCTAATGTTTTGTTGCAAATATAGGTATTGGCTCAATAAGGGCTCAGTTCCACAAGCAGCTCACACCGATCAGCAGATGACAACACTTTTGCAAGCTCATTCAGCTTAATGTTTCATGCCTGTAAGATGATAATGGTGTCTGAGATTGTGATTATCTAAATTTTATGGCAGCTTTACCGTCATCCAGACATCAATAATTCTGGACTTCTAATACAGACTTTAATTTTGGAAATTCATCACGGACAATAACAAATTCCGACTCCTTCCACTAGTTGACTTTTTTTATTACCAGTGTGTTCTTTTAATAGAAGAACATGTAGGGTGTACTATTCAAACTAAAGTAGTATCGAGTTATCGACGACAAAAGTAGTAGCTGGAGATTCCTCTAGATCTACGGGCAATGCAGAATGCAAGCTTGCATCCATATCAAGTATCAATAAATTATGGACATTGCAATTAAACAATGTGGGGGTGATTAAGGATATGCAGTATATAAAATGTTAACCTAGCCTCTTAATTGATAGACAGATCGATCACCTGAGAAAGTTGGGAGAAATATGGAGGTGACGCAAATACTTCACATGAACCAAGGAGATGGAGATACTAGTTATGCCAAAAACTCCACAGCTCAGGTGCTCGTCGACGAATCAATCGGCTTTCTTTCGTTTAATTATCTCCTAACATTAATATTGTTTTCGTTAATGATGTTACTGTTAATTTTCTGTAGAGAAAAACATTATCTATCACGGCGCCGATCATTGAGGAAGCAATGCTAGAACTCTTGGGATCCAATATCATGGGAATAGAAAGCATCAGAATAGCAGATCTGGGTTGCTCGTCCGGACCTAACACCTTACTACCCATCTTGCAGATCATGGATGTAATACATGCTAATAAACTTAGCAAAGTTACAGAGCTTAGAGTGTCTTTTAATGACCTCTTTAGCAATGACTTCAACTCCATCTTCCTGTCACTCCCATCCTTCTACAACAAACTGAAGCAAGAGTACTATAATAATGGTCGTGATCCTAATCTGCTGTACCCGGTTCGTTTTACGGTCCATTGTTTCCCAGAAAGAGTTTGCACTTTGTTCACTCGTCTTTTAGTCTTCACTGGCTCTCTCAGGTCCCCGATGGCCTAAACAACAGAGGACAGATTCACATTTCTAAGAGCAGTCCACAGTGCGTGTTAGATGCATACTCCATGCAGTTCCAGAAAGACTTTGAGCTTTTTTTGAGGTCTAGGGCACAAGAAATGGTTGAGGTGCACGAATGGTGTTGTCCTTCATGGGCAGGCCATCCTCTGACCCCACAGCTGATGAGGGCACTTTCTACCATTTGGATCTCTTAGCCCAAGCATTAATGGCCATGGTTTCTAAGGTATGTAAGATTGATTTCTATGTATGCCCGGCGCGGATCAGTTACCGCAGTCTTTGAAAGAAAGAAAAAATTTAGATCCTTCATTACCCAACTACGTACACATTAATTTCTATTGTGATCGAATAGGGTCTTACAAAAGAGGAGAAGGTCGACTCCTTCAACATGCCCTACTATGCCTCATGTGCAGATGAAGTGAATTTGGTGTTAGAAAAAGAAGGGTCTTTCATCAAGGACCGTCTTGAAGCATTCAAACTGGATTGGGATAGTAGCGGTGCTGATCTCGATCACAAAGTGCCCAACGGTGCACTTGAAGATGATCAAACAATAACGAGCAGTGGGCAGGGAGTGACCAATACCATAAGAGCTGTAACCGAGTCGGTGCTCGAATTTCATTTTGAAAAAGAGATAATGGATGAACTGTATCAAAAATATGCAGAGCTCCTTAGCAAGTACTTGTCAAATAGTACTACTATGCCCAAGACTACGGTTTTGTTATTTCACTCGTTAAGAAGAACTGAATCGAATGAATCACATGATTCACATCTTTTACTATTTATCCATATTTGTGTTTAAGAAGCGAGAAAGCCATAACATCAAATTTCCTTTCCATGCATCCATCGTTCTCTCTCTCTCT